>NW_022987739.1:1161764-1449264 GCF_902827165.1 Trematomus bernacchii | reverse complement strand
CTGGTTCACCGCCTGGACTCTGATCAAAGTCCGTGGTCTGGATGGAAATGAAGACAAAGTGAATCTTAAAGACTCACAAAGCAGAAAAACCATCAATAGATCCTTTTATATGTAAGTCCTTATTACTGTTTATTTAAGTGTAAGGGAGGTTCATAGAGCGCATTGTCATGTGTATTAAAATGTCATAAATCTACTGCTAACTGCTGCCTGAGGGACCAAATACATCAAAAACATGTGGCTCCCTACTTCACTGTTATTCAATGATTCAAAGACTTGGTTGTCATTTGCACAATAGCTTCAGTGTTGTATTGGCAATGAAAAATAATAATAATAATAATTAGTATAATAAAAAATATGAAATAATGTGAAAGAAAATATGAAAAATAGTCAAATAAATAATAAGAAAAGTAACATAATGCTTGCAATTAAAATAAAGGAACAAGTTAATTATGTACATGTAAAATTAAGTGTAATAAATCAGAACGTACAAATAAATACTGTGCAGTACACATTCACTGTACACTGTAGTAATGTATAAATGTGTGGACTACAAACAGGTGTTCACATTACATTACATGTCACTTACAGCGACTTACATACATTCAATACTGTGGGCAATCCCCACAGGAACAATTTGGGGTGAAGTGTCTTGTCCAAGGACACAGCGGAATGTTTTGACTGCAGCGGGATTCGAACCAGTGATCGCACTAACCACTGAGCCACGACCTCCCCATCACATCAAACCTTTGACATCATTCTCCATACATCTACTGTATTAATATAAAATGTGTTTGTACATGGCAATACATAAAAGGCCTGCAACACACTGAATACATTTTGGTAAATACAATAATAAGTAAGGCCTCTGGACAGCCTATGAGTTTGAGAAACCTTCCAGAAAATGTTTTAGGGACGTAAATACAAAAGTTTTCCCTTTAAAGAGCTCCTAATATTCACATTTTTAGGTTCATATTTGTATTGAATTTGTGCTGAATGTTAGATGTGTGTTTCCCCCCCTGCACGCACATCCTTTTCCAGCATATTTATAATTGAAATGCTCGTTACACTGTACAAACCCAGCAGTGAGTCAGTAATAGACACATGTGGCTTTCTGACTGGGCTTAATTTTGTTTTCAGGATGAAGAAACAGGCGTACGAGCGTCCCAGGATCATCGTTGTTCTGGTTCAAACCCCTCCTTAGGGTTATTTTCATTTGTAATTTCTGTGGTGAATTGCTGCAACAGTCATCACAATCTGCCTCGTGTTTTACAGTCAGCACCAGGAGGATTTGGGGAAATGAGCTGAGCTGTTTTTAATGGCAGTGAGCTCTAATTTTACTTTTGGCTCAGGAAAAGTGAATTTGATTACACAGACACATGACACATCTGCTGTCAGAGGTTTGTCAGTGGAGCTTTAGTCATCGCTGATTCCCTGCAAATCTGATAAATACTTTCCTTTTTTGAGGAATAGAAAAACTGATAATTCCCAACATAACTTTTTCCTTCATCGTTGCTGCAAACTTTTCTTTAAAGAAAACACTTTTAAGGGATTTCATTTTGTTTTAGGACAATTTCATTGATGTAGTTTTACTCTCTGTGTTTTATTTAATTTAATTATTGGAATTTATTTTTGCTTGAAACGTGTAATTTTTTAAAGCATTTTGTAACAGTGTTTTTATTTTGTTTATTTATTATTCTTTATTAATTTTGTATATGGCATTAGGAAGCAGATTACGTTTGTTATCTGGGTCAGGCAGTCAGCTGAGTCACGTTGAGTTGATGGTGAAAGTTTGCAGCGTTACGTAACTCAGTCTGCTGGAACGCTGTGTGTTTGTCTCGTCCAGATGTTAGAGATTTGATGTTTGTCTGGACTGAAGACATAACATTGGTGTGTGTGTGTGTGTGTGTGTGTGTGTGTGTGTGTGTGTGTGTGTGTGTGTGTGTGTGTGTGTGTGTGTGTGGTGTGTGTGTGTGTGTGTGTGGTGTGTGTGTGTGTGTGTGGGGTGTGTGTGTGTGTGTGTGTGTGTGTGTGTGTGTGGGTGTGGGTGTGTGTGTGTGTGTGTGTGTGTGTGTGTGTGTGTGTGTTATCCTGGTGTTCAGACAGTGTGTGTGTGTGTGTGTGTGTGTGGTGTGTGTGTGTGTGTGTGCGTGTGTGCGTGTGTGTGTGTGTGTGTGTGTGTGTGTGTGTGTGTGTGTGTGTGTGTGTGTGTGTGTTTGTTTACCCTGGTGTTCAGACAGTGTGTGTGAGTAAAGCAGACGGAGAGATCCTGTCTGGTTTCCCCCCTCTCCGTCCCTCTGACTCATTGTTCCTCCTGAAATCCTCTCAGTAAATCCTAAAGTATAAATATATTACTCATTAGCAAATGTCTCTAAATTACAATTACTCTTGTAGAAGAAACACTAAACCACCACACCTAGATCTGTACAAATCTGTTTTTAAATCATGAGGGTTCTGCAACAGTCTGCATACATCATACATCTATCATCACAAATCACAGAGTAGAAGCTTATTGTCTGGATTGTTAGCATGTATGAGCATATTGTACTCATTCTGCCTGTAGCCCTTTCAGAACAACATATAAGTACAGATGTATTATGAGATAAATGTACTTCAAGTATCAAAAGTACTTTCTTTACACAGTATTATATTATTATACTGCCTCCTGTCTGTATAGAGCATTTTATTGTTGTACTTTGTGGATACATTGCCTTGCTAAAGTATTCATCCCCCTTGGTGTTTTTCAAATGTTATTGAATTACAACCTCTAATTTAAGTAGATATTTGGAGAAACAGACTGTATTATTAAATGTACACAACATGCCTACTACTTTGAAGATGCTCAATTACGTTTTACCGTGAAGCTACGGTGGCCCTCAGGTGCCAACACGCAACAATGGCCTAAAACATTTCCATTAGATGAAACGCACTGCAGTTTCAAAAACGATGCAAATATAAAAACACAAACGTTCCAAAAACACATGTCTGGCTGCTACTTAGAAATGATTGATCTAATATATCATATTCCAATAACTTGCATATAGACTCTTATTGCACTAGTTCACTATTTCACTTTTTTAAAACTATTTTTCTTTTTGTATTTACTATTTACTTGCACTATATTTGTCTGTTTATCTGTTTTATTGTGTTGCACTGTTGGAGGAGCCTGTGACCTAAGATTTTCCTCGTCATAACTACACTGTAGCTACAGTGTGTTCGTATGACAAATAAAAACCTTGAACCTTGAAACATCTTCACCAACTTGACAACACATGCGCAGAGTTTACTAAAAGCACTTCATAAATCAAACGCTGCAAGAAGCTTAAAACACAACGGAAACCAGGGGACAGTAAAAAGTGACACACACAGCTGGGACCGAAGCACTTGGACAACTGTTCTCTGTTGTTGGAAACATACCTAAAATGTTTTATCGGCTTATTTGAACAATGTGATCACATGACTCCTTCTGATAGTACTGCAGATCTGTTGTAAGCTAGCTAGCTAACATAACTAACCTAGTCCTTTCAAATATACACTTACAGTTAGGAAACAGACTAACTCTGTTCATGTTGTGTTTTGAGCCTACTGTATGTAGCATTTTGTTTATGCAGCGCTTTTAGTAAACGCTGTGTGTGCATGTGAAGTCAAGTTGGTGAAGATGTTTCTGCATGTGTTTTGGCACATTTGTGTTTTATATTTGCGTTGTTTCTGAAGTTGCAGCACGTTTCTCCCAATGGAAATGTTTTGGGCCGTTGTACAAAGTAACTGTGAGGGATACATCAATTGCAAAAGTAAAAAAGTATACAGTAGCATTAACTGGAAATACTCAAGTAAAGTACAAATAATCTTTTTTATAGTGCTATACTTGAGTAAATGTAATTAGTTACATTCCACCACCGGATTCAAGGTAATGCTTTTGAACATGAACTGGTTTCACCGTCCTGAATAGTTTCTGTGTTTCTTGTTTTTTAACAAACTCAACCTGATTTACAGCTTCCATGTTTCTTCCAGTTTTATACTGCTACTCACTCTCACTCCTTTTGTCATCTCCCTTTATTGAAGCCACTGTGACTCAGTTCATTCAGTTTGGTTTCAGGTATTAAATCCTTTCTAAAAAATAAGGCTTTCTTTCCTCCCCCCCGGCAGTTACAGTGAGGGGGAGTGGAGAGGAATGAGGATCTTCAGGAACGTCTTTCTTCATGCAAATGGGATGCAAAATGAGCTGATTAATGACCGGAAGACGTCTGAAGCAGATTTGCATCAAACCGCAGAGACAGGACTCATCATGTTCATTCTGCACATTTCCAGGATTATATGTGTATTTGTTGCAACTACTGTGACATGTCTCCATGCTTTAATGTTCAAAAAGCTCTTGAGCACCTCTTTTCACCCTCTGACCCTCTGATGAATTATTTTAACATTACATTACATTACATTGCATTACATTACATTACATTACATTACATTGCATTACATTGCATTACATTGCATTACATTACATTGCATTACATTACATTACATTACATTACATTGCATTACATTACATTACATTACATTGCATTACATTACATTACATTACATTACATTGCATTACATTACATTACATTGCATTACATTGCATTGCATTACATTACATTACATTACATTACATTACATTACATTGCATTGCATTACATTACATTGCATTGCATTACATTACATTGCATTACATTGCATTACATTACATTGCATTACATTATATTACATTACATTGCATTACATTGCATTACATTACATTACATTACATTACATTGCATTACATTACATTACATTACATTACATTACATTGCATTACATTACATTGCATTACATTATATTACATTACATTACATTACATTGCATTACATTACATTACATTGCATTACATTACATTACATTACATTACATTACATTACATTGCATTGCATTACATTACATTACATTACATTACATTACATTACATTGCATTGCATTACATTACATTGCATTGCATTACATTACATTGCATTACATTGCATTACATTACATTGCATTACATTACATTACATTACATTACATTACATTGCATTACATTGCATTACATTACATTACATTACATTACATTACATTGCATTACATTACATTACATTGCATTTAGCTGATGCTTTTATCCAAAGCGACTTACAATAAATGCATTCGACCAAGAAGATACAAACTTGAAGAAAACAGAATCATACTGTATAAGTACATCAGGTTTCATAGAACCAACACATTTCAAGTGCTACTCAACTAGCTTTAGATAAGCCAGTCCTTTGTTAGTATGTAAGTGCTTTGTTAGTAATTCTATTGCTCAAAGTGGAGTCGAAAGAGATGAGTTTTCAGTCTGCGCTTTACATTTTGTATTTCTTATTTTATTCTTTGCTCTTCTTATTTGAGGTGAGCAGTGGAGGATCTTCTTGCAGATGCACAGCTGTGATTGTTTTCTGCTGATTGGGGGATCACATGATGAGTCCTTTAAAACGAGTGCAAGCAGGAATACTTCACTCACTCTGGTAATCTAAATGTAAAAGTCCTGCCTTCTCTCCTCAGTTGATAAATACAGCCCCGGATTCTTGTTACATTTACAGTGAGTATTTATGATCCACACCTCATGATTTGGTGAGGTTTTAGTGATTTAAGCATGCACACAAAACTGAACCAGCGTCTTGCAGTTTGCTATAAATAAATAAAGTTGTATTAAAGTGATTAACTGTGAGCCTATCAGATGGAGCTGTGGTGGTTTCTTCCACCTCAGCCTCACGCCGACTCCGCCCGTCTCGGCCCTAAATGAGGCCTTTCTGGCTCCAGACATGTGGTAAACCCAAAGTGCAGACTTTAATCCAGTGCTGCAGAAAGCAGCGGGGACCACACAGGCTCTGCAGACGGGATCCATACAGTCTGACTCCCACTCCACATTTACAGACAGTGATTCAGCCGCCGGGAGCTGTTTCCAACCAGGGTCCACTCAGAAAACTCTTCATTTAACTGTGTTTTAAGTTTGCAAGGTTTTCCTTTTAGTCTGCACAGTCAGTTGTCTGTCTGTAAAGATCCAGAGTCAGTTCATTTTGTCTGCAAAAGTCCAGAGTATCTCAGTTTGACTGTGATTTCAGTTTTCAGACTGCAAGGTATTTCTTTTGTCTGCACACTCAGTTGTCTGTCTGGACAGAATGCCAATGTTTCAACCACCAGGGTCCACTCAGAAAACACTCACTTTTACACTGATTTAATTCTAAGACTAAGGTTTTCTCTTTTGTCTGCACCCTTTGTATATACAGTCTATGGTCTGCACTGATCCACAGTGTTTCCAGCACCAAGATCCACTCAGAAAACACTTGATTTTACTGTGACTTTTTAAACAAGTCAGTTTTCTGTCTGCACAAATCCAGAGTTTTTCCACCATCAAGAAAATACTTACTTTTACTGTAAGACTACGCACAGTGTTCCTTTTTGTCCGTTTTTCCTGTCTAAATAAATCGTCATTTTTTTTGTTCACAATTCGAAAGATTCAAAGGCTTTATTGTTCATGTGCACATGCTACAACATAGTTTCCACCACCACGGTTCCCTTAGGAAACACTTGCTTTTACTGTATTTTCCGTTATCAGACTGCACAGACTTAGTGGGCTTTTTGTCTACAAAGTTCCAGTCAGTTGTCTGTACAGATCCAGAGTAAGTCTGATGTTTCTGCACAGATGGAGAATGTTTCCACTACCAGGGTCCACTCAGAAAACACTTTCTACTGTGAGTTTCTTTAGACTATTCAAACCTTTTGACTGCACAGATCCAGAGTCAGTTTTTTTACATATCAAGACTAGAGTCAGTGTGTTTTGTCTGCAAAGATTGAGAGTGTTTCCACCTCCAGGGTCCACTCAGAAAACACTCGCTCTTACTGTATTACTGTAGTTTTTCTGAATGGAAGTCTGTTTTCTCATGTGCACACTGTCAGCTTATTTTCTGCACAAACTCAGTTTTCTGTCTGCAGAGCTGATACACTGTCTCCCCTGTCTCTCGTGCTCCTGCTGTCTCTCCACATCACACGCCTCTGACTCCATCATCCATCAGACCTTCTCCATAAATGGATTTTCTGTCTCCATGTTGTCGCTGCAGCCGGCCTGGCGAGGGGCAGAGTTTCTGGATGGTTTTCCGGGCGTCTCCGCTGCAGCGCTGCATTCCTGCTTCCTGAGCAGCCGGAGAGGAATGTGAGGAATGCTGCAGACATGTGACAACACTGACAGCTCGGGAACATGTGTGTTGCACTGACTCTGACTGTGTAACACACAACTGAGCGTGTGTGTAACATAAGACTACTGTCTGTGGCTCAGGATGGTCACGAGATGAACCTGAGGGTTATCAGATGATGCTGCTTATGAAACACTGACGGTTAAAACATTTAAACAAGCCAGTCTGCAGAAAACCGACTGTGCAATCACTTTATTAAAACCACTCTTTAATCAACAAGATTTAATTAGATTTAAATAGGGTGATTGGTGCACATTTCTAGATTATTAACATGAAAACCTAACGTGAAACAATTTGAAATCTTTTTACAAGGTTACGTTTAAATAATTGTTATAGTAACATTCAAAAAGCTCTTTATTTTTCTCATACTGCCTGTGCTGCAACACCTCTTTTCACCCTCTGTCTGAAACCAGAGCCCAGTCTGCTCTGATTGGTTAGCTGGCCAGCTCTGTTGTGATTGGTCCACCGCTTAGAGATGTACACAAACCGACAGAACACACTACAGGAAAGGGAAAACCCTAAAATGCTGAATAGAGCCCCTTTAAATAAAAGAAGGGAACTGAATCTGAATATAAAACCTGATCAGCTGGTCTGTTGAGCAGCAGGGGGTCTCTCTGTGTGTGTGTGTGTGTGTGTGTGTGCGTGTGTGTGTGTGTGTGTGTGTGTGTGTGTGTGTGTGTGTGTGTGTGTGTGTGTGTGTGTGTGTGAGTGTGAGAGAGAGAGACCCTCAGCAGCTGTTGAAGCGTCTGTGTGAGGTTTTCTGCGTCTCTGTGTTTGCGTTCAGAAACTCTCCCATGCTGCAACATTTAACTTGCATCGTGTTTAGTCTCATTCAACCTGGCCAAGATTATAAGAATCCTATAATTATGAAGCCATTGGTTCCCTTGAAGATCTTTTTTATTTCCTGTCGCTTCATGTCTGTACCTTGAAGGCTCCTGCAACTTAGTGTGTGCTGAGTTTTATCCGTTTTTGGACGTTTTCTTTGGCTCATTTTAAAATGTGTCCATGCAAAGATGGACGAAAAAGAATAACATGTTGTATTTTTTTTAAAGACCTGATGCTTCGTCTCCCCCTGACCCTCTGCCCTCTCGGCAGCTGCTCAGATTCACACCTCGAGTCCTGCAGAGCTCGAGAAAATGCAAACACAGAGGTGTCAACTCTCTTCACCCTCTCACACTCAGAAAAACACTTACTTTTAATATATCAAATATACTGAAAAATGCTTGAATAAACCTTAAAGCTCTACTAATCATTGAATCAATCACAGCAAATTATTTGGTGTTATTCATCACACTAATTTAGAAATCACACATATCGTCGCCTACACCCCGAAGAAAATACAAAATAAAATAAGAGATCATATAGATATAGAGATAATAATAATTATAATCAAATATACGCTGTTGTGTTATAAAATATGTTGATAAAACTGTATTTGTACAGGCCAAGTCAACTTTTGAATTCATAACTTTTACAGTATTTTCCGGTTTTTTGACTTTTGGTGTTAATAATATATCTGGATTCTAAACTTAACACAAAGAGTAAGGAAATGTGTGTTTGGTAGACAGAGGCGTGTGGCACAGTGGGTTAGTGCGTTGGTGCATTGGTGATAGGATCAGGGGGATCAGGGGGTCACAGGTTCAAACCCCACTGCAGTCAGCATGTCGTTGTGTCCCTGGACAAGACACTTCACCCCAAATTGCTCCTGTGGGGATTGTCCACAGTACTGAGTATGTAAGTCGCTTTGGATAAATGCAAGTAACATGTAATGTAATTATTGAGTGTTGTAACAATGCTTCTTGGCAATAAATCTTATACCATTGGAAAGCCTGTTTATTTCCCTTTTAAATGGTTGCATGCATCCTTTCGTGGGGTGAGCAGCAGAGCTGAGTGGGTCGCTCTGCCAATGCCACATTTTTGCCAAATGTTTGCCGTTGTTATTGACTCTTGTTTTGAGCTTCTGGTTCCCCCCCAGGTGCTGACAATCAGCTGCCTGATTACCAACATACTCTGCTCTGCTGCTCATCCCACAAATGCATGTTCCTCACAACCATGCATTTCAAAGGGAAATAAACAGGCTTTCCTACGGTATAAGATGTATTGCCAAGAAGCATTGTTACAACTCTCAATAATCTAGCAAACAAACAGTTCCTTACTTTTTGCACTTAGTTTATTTCCTCCTCTGTGGAACATAGTTTTAGAGACAGTCAGAAGCGTCTGTGTGTGTCCTCTGTGTTAAACAGCGACAGGTGAGCGCTCGGCATGCTGGGGGTTCTGGGGGTCGTGACCTCAGCTGACCTCTGACTGTTTCACACTCCACAGGTGTGCAGTCTGTTAAATAAGCCAGTGATTTAATATATATAGTTTTCTATTCTTTATTTTAGTGGACATTTTACTTCAACTTCTTATATTATAATATATAATATTATAATATTGCAGAATTTTTCGTATGTTTACTTCAATTGTTTTTTTAAATTTTTCCTTTATTTTATTTATTTAATTATGAGATGGAGCAGCTGTCACGAAATCCAATTTCCCTCACAATAAAATATTCTTATTCTAAATGATAATTGTTCTTTAAGGTTATTTTAATGCCAATACTTCTGTACTTTAACTTAAGTAAGACTTTAAATGAAGGGCTTGCATCAACAGAGTATTAGAGTAGAGTATTTTTATCTGGCTGTAGGCTAAAGCTACTTTAACGAAGTAAAATATCTGATCAATTCTCTCGTTGTTGTTTCGAGGTCACTTCTGGTCACACAATCACACACACACACACACACACCCCCACACACACACACACACACGCACGCACGCACGCACGCACGCACGCACACACACACACACACACACACACACACACACACACACACACACACACACACACACACACACACACACACACACACACACACACACACTGATCCCAGGTCAGACGTGATTCAGACTCTCGGGCTGTCTCGTTTTATTTGCCGTCTGTCGCCTCTTTGGGTGGGCCGGTGTGGGAAACAAAGCTCTGACTTAGCGTCAATGTGCAGCCAGCAGGATTTATCATTTTCTGTTTATGAAGATGACAGTAATTAGCGCCGGTTTACCTGCAGCTCAGGTGAGCTGATCGCTGTTCTGCATTTCACTTCCACCCTGATATTAAAATACCTCTGAAACTAACAGGAGGCTTTGTTGTGCAGGAATCTGCCTGCAGGACGCCCAGCGCCTTCACACTGGCACGTCCTCCACTCTGCTGATGCCTCATCACAGAAACACATGATTACAGTCAGAAATATGCAGCAAATTAACCTTTACATATGCTCTGGAATGTAGGGAAGCAGCAGACGAAATGGAAACAAGAGGCATCATTAAAAAATATTGAAAAAATTATTCAATATCAGGTTTATAGCTATGCAGATGCAAGGAATTGTGTGTATAACGGTGCAAACAAAAACACAGTAAGAGGAAGTTGTTTTTAAAAAGCACACATTTAAAACAAATAAATAAATATTTGCAGTATATCAGAATTCTTTTTTGTAATCTTTGTTTATTTATGCACTTAGTTTGTTCCAAGTAACAAGAAACAGCGACCTTCTTTCGGGTCACCTCTTCGAAGTGAGTTTGATTAAAATCAGAGTTAGATAAAGCAGGAAGTTCCTCTGAGGACACGCTGTCCTGTCAGATCACAAGATGCTAACGTTGCTACGTGATGTCTATAATTTGCCACATGTGTTTCAAATTGAACAGGAAATGATTGAACAAGACTCACGCTGAAAACACACGAAGGCAGCGGTGAAGTGCTGTCATGCAATGTGTGTATTCTGTGGCAACGTCCAGCCAAGAGACAGCATGCATCCTGCGACATGTTGCATATGTTACAAAAGTCTTTCTGCATGAAACACATGAAAACGCCCCCTGACCGCAGATAAATGTATATATATATATACTTTTTTTATGTAAATGTACCTTAATACAAGAAATTAGTCAGCATTTTAGCACTTCCTGTCCCCTCGTCTGGAAGTCAATGGTTTTCTGAATGTGTTTTTGGTTGATAGCCTGATACAAGGTCTGTTGTTAACACAAGCTGAAGAGATTCTTATTTTACGACATAAAATACGTCAGTAAGTACCCAACTGGGGAATATAAAAACGGCGGTTGCTAACAAGTGTCTAAATGAGACGACTAAATGTCGTCACGCCCAACATTAGCCGCCTTTAAACATTCCTGCCCACTGCAATAACTCTGTACAACAAATCACCTCTGGCTGGCAGAGAACTCTCTGCTCCATAGTGTCTCTTGGAATAAAACCACATTGTACATTTTACATTTATATAA
Organism: Trematomus bernacchii; assembly: GCF_902827165.1. Lineage (NCBI taxonomy): Eukaryota > Metazoa > Chordata > Actinopteri > Perciformes > Nototheniidae > Trematomus > Trematomus bernacchii. The sequence continues at coordinate 1,437,670 of NW_022987739.1, read as the reverse complement.
TCTGTTCAATATTTAATATTCCATCTGTCATATATTTATGTATATATTTATGTATATATAACACCTTGTTAAATTCAACATGTATATTTTCTACTTTCTTGTTTATTTCTTGTCTTGAATTTTGATTGTACAATGCCATGTCTTTTTATGCTGCTGTAACACAAACATTTCCCAAATTGGGATCAATAAAGTATATCTTATCTTATCTTTAGCTTAGCGGTGGTGACGTGAAGTCATGTGACCGTGCTGTAGTTATTTTATAGCCTAACGTTAGCTTTTTACTTTTGAAGATGGTATGCTTCAACTCTTATAAAAGTGGTGTTAATATGTGCAGATAATCACGCTGAACAAAACCTGTAAGCATCATAAACAACAGAAAGCCAATGGTCGAATCCCATTGGCTTTCTGTCTTGTGAGCCCTTGCAATGCAAACTTCCAGCTTGAATTACAAAACAATGTATGTATCTCTGAACCAGTCCATTGCTAGAGCATGCAAATCATCATGCATGTACAGAGACGTGTGTAACAACAGTTGAAACATTCCTGCCGTTCATCAGACAGTGTTCAGTGAATGCTTCACTGCCTGCAGACGTACACACTTCCTCCGCTCTCTGTTGGTTTGTTTGACGTTCTCTCCTCCCCGTCTGGCGTCAGAGCGGGCTGGCATTTGGTCCGGGGCTATTTAAAGCGGGTCAGCTCTGGTCTGAGTCAGGGCCCAGAGATGTGTGTGTTTGCGTGTGTGTGTGGGACGGCGTGGCGTTATGTTTGCGTCTGTCGGCTGCAGGGCGAAGCCTGAAGTCTGGAGTGTAAAGTCAAAAGACTCCCACAGCAGGAGTGACTGATGAAACCAGCATGACTCACAGTGAGGCCAAGTGTGTGTGTGTGTGTGTGTGTGTGTGTGTGTGTGTGTGTGTGTGTGTGTGCGTGTGTGTGTGTGTGTGTTGTAAGGTGTGGGATCAGATTCCTGCAGCCTGTTTGTTCTGAGACATATTTTGGGGTGAGCTGTTTTGTTCTGCACGCTATCTTCACATTTTTCTTCTTCCCACTGCAGAGACACGCCTCAAGTGGGCTTTCACAACAGTGTGTGTGTGTGTGTGTGTGTGTGTGTGTGTGTGTATTGAGCTGTGCAGCAGGCTCTTCAGCTCTCTACACCAAAGCCACGTTACACAATAAAGTCTGATCAACCTGAATCTCTTGACCCCTGCATCAGATATTAAACTCCTCGGATGCATTTACATTTTTTGGAGTTTAAATGACACATGAAGTGACTCACGACTGCTTCATATTTGATCCGTGAGACATTGAAATGAATCCATGTGGGGGTAAAGTTCATTGACTTTGATTGACATGATTGCTCATAACAAACCTTTAAATGATTATGAGCTTTGTGAGACCTTTCATTTGAAGGTATTTCTGAGTTTGAGTTGCAATCATATTTAAATCCATAACAACAGCAACAAGCATCACAAGTGACATATTGACAGTTTAGCCTGGCTCTAAATCGTATACGACTAATGCAGATTTTAAGATAGAAATTGGCTGTTGATGCTGTCCTGTAAATCTTAACAACTTTACCAATGTTCAGCGCTGCAAACCCCACCCAAAAGCTTTCGGAAAGTACTACTTGACAACCAACGACTTTTGGGGCCGTAAAACAAATTCACTGCCTGAAACTCCTCCATTGGTGAACTGTTAGCGCCATTGGTGAACTGTTACCCCTAATTTCCACCGGGTCCGTCTGCGTCGCGTTACGGCTGCACCGCGGCGTTCGCAAGGATCGTGGCCACTCTAGTCAATGGGTGCTATTCCACCACACGCGGCGCGTTACGGCTCAGAAGCGTCCCAGAAGCGTCCCAGAAGCATCCCAAAACCGCAGCGCAGCCGTAACGCGACGCAGACGGACGCGGTGGAAACTAGGGGTTAGCGCCGGTGTTATGCATGCCCACTGCAACTCACAGACATTTCAATTATTTTTACGGCAAAGTTCGGTTTGGAAACGATATCATCTCCTTTTTGGCGGGCTTGCATAACACCGGAGCCTCGCTGCAGGGAAGCTTTGGCGCTGTTCTGAGTTTGTTCTAATCTGTCAAAATGACGGACTGCTTTCAGATTTTTCAGTCATTGTTAAAAAAAAACGGTCATAGACGGAAAATATTCGGTTAACGCGACCTCTGGCATGGAGACATGTCACAGTAGAGGCACTAAATACAAATATCAACCATTTGCATTATATGTGTCTTTAAATTCAACTTCCTGGGTTCTTATATCATAAACATTTAAAATACGTTTGATGTAGTTTTGTTTTTACTGCTTTGCCAACTATACACTATGAGTGACATGGCAAATGAAATGTGGTCCTTGTTTCTATAACTATATTCAGAATGAAATGCAAAACCCACCATCTTCACTAAGAGTTATGGCACCGTTTATATTTACATTTAGGAGCGTGCATATGATTGTAATGCATAGATAATTGAGGGGGGGGGTCTGCTGCTGTGGTCGGACCCTCCCTCTGCAGGGCGAGGCCGTGGGGGGGGGTGGTGGTTTGGTGGTTTGGGGTGTGAGGAGGGTCTTCGGGGGTCGGGGGGGACAGGGAGAGGCCTCTTGTGGTGGTCGAGGGTCTATTTTAGTTTATTTTTAGTCTCATCTCCCCACAAGATGTTCAACCAAGAGAGAGAGGAGAATACGTGATGAAAGAATTAAGCATTTGAGTCTTCACTCTGTCTTATGTAGATATTTTTCTTATTCCTGCAACTTCCTTACAACATTTTCTATATTGCACTACTTCATGTCTTGTCCATTTCATGTTGTATCATGCATGATTTGTATTTCCAAAACTCTGCTGGAGCTATTGAATGATTGCATCTTTGGTGGTGGAAGGAAACTATAGATAGTACATTTATTCAAGTACTGTAAACTTGTAGTGCCAAGAGAAGGGAGACGGAGGCGGTGCATCGGAGGTGCAAATCTCTCTTTATTGGGGAGCAGAAATCGACGTGCTGTCGGGTTGCAGGAAAGAGGAGAAGAGAAAGTGAAAGAGGAGGACACACAGTAGGTACCCCGGAGGTACCGTCAACATATGTGTCCGGGCGGAAACAATACCCCCAACCTGTAGTTCCCGGATTGAATTATGTAACCCCAGTGTATGAATCAGTGATCACTACACAAGCCCCCCCAGAATTCAACCATGGACACAATCCTCGCGTCCGGGAGGAAGCACCACAGGGGCCGAGGAGGGCGGGCCATGGAACGGGCCGTCGGAAGGGGGCCGCAGGAGAGGGTAGGGGCCCCAACGAAGGCGAGGGCATCCCCACCGGAGGGCGGAGGGCGGGTGGCGGGCCGGAACGGGCCGCCGTCAGGGGGCCGCAGAAAGCAGGGTCGCTGTGTCGAGACCAGGGGACGGGCGTGAAAAACCCGGTGGTCCCCAGCAGGGAGGAGCGCTGCCCGGCCGCAGGCGAAGGCACAGCGGCGGCGGGCACGAAGTCCTCGGGAGGAAGGAGCCGCGTCCCCGGGAGGAAGGAGCCGTGGACAGGGGAGAGGCCAGACGGGGCGCCGTCGAGGCGAACCGTGAGCCGCGGTTAGAGGCGAGGCCAGACAGGGTCCCGAAGCGCGCCACCCACGGGCCGATGAAGGCATGGGCGACGTCCGGAACCGCCGAGGCGAGGGAAGAGGCGAGACGGGGTCCAGAAGCGCGCCACTGTGTGACATCCGAAACCGCCGTCGAGGTGGTGACAAAGCGAGAGGGTCCACACGAGGCCGACCAGACATGGCCGAACCTCCTCTCAAGCACCAGAAAAAGCACAAAAATGGTTGTCCCGTCCACGAACAAAAACAGGTGGGCGAAATAGCGAGAGGATCCACGCGAGGCCGACCAGACATGATCGAACCCCCTCTCCGGCACCACAAAAAATAAAAATAAAAAAACAGTCGGATGTCAGCCGCTAGCTGCTGTGGCTAGCCGCTGTTAGCTGTTGCCAGCTGCTAGCCGTTAGCAGTCGTGGCTAGCTGATCTCGGCGGCCGTTAGTCGCTGGCCGGACATGCAGCCGCATGTCCCGAAGAAACAGCCCCACGAGGTAGAAGTCGGGTTCCTCCATACCTAGCAGGTCGTGCATCGTCTCCTCGTAGCAGGAAGGCTTGCTGCCTTCCAGTGCCGAGACGAAGCGGGAATGGCGAGCGACGTCCTCAGCCATTCCGCGGGGCGCACCGAGCCTCAGTCCATGTGCACGAGGCAGCTACGGACGTCTCCAAGAATCTCCGGCATTCCGAGAAAAGCTGCGCTTTTTGCCGTGTTCGATTCAGCCTCGGATCCTTCGCGAGACTTATGTCAGGGTCACCAATGTAGTGCCGAGAGAAGGGAGACGGAGGCGGTGCATCGGAGGTGCAAATCTCTCTTTATTGGGGAGCAGAAATCGACGTGCTGTCGGGTTGCAGGAAAGAGGAGAAGAGAAAGTGAAAGAGGAGGACACACAGTAGGTACTCCGGAGGTACCGTCAACATATGTGTCCGGGCGGAAACAATACCCCCAACCTGTAGTTCCCGGATTGAATTATGTAACCCCAGTGTATGAATCAGTGATCACTACAAACTCAAATTGCACTAAACTTGTTTTTTTTCATTTTATGTAACTATATACTTATTTTTCTCAGAGGTAACTACTCTTTTACTCCTGAAACTGAAGGATGAAGTGTTCCTTTATGCGTATAATGCTCCTCCTTCTTATGATAAATAAAGTGTTGAAAAGCATGAAAATGTATCGTCACCTGAAAACAGGGCCGTTTTTCTGAGATACTCATGAAAGCTCTTTAGATTAAAAAATATATATATATACAAATCTGATCTCTTACAAATAGCGACTTTTAGTGACTTCAGTGCAGTTTTTAGAGACTTAGGTGGAGTTTGAGCAACTTTAGCGCATATTTTAGCGACTTTGTTGCAGTTTTTAGAGATTTCAGTGCGTTAGTGACTTCAGTGCAGTTTTCAGCAATAGTGCAGTTTTTTGAGATGTCAGTGCGGTTTCGTTCCAGTGCATGTTTGTCTTTCTCCAGGCCTGGAAACCTCTTTTGTTCTCTAGTCTTCTGCCTCCAGCCCTCGATGCCGGTCTTCAGTGCCTCCTCTGGTTTGAGGTTTTGGAGACGAACAGGAGCTTTTGGAAGAAGGGGACGTTTGGTTTGAGATCAAAGTGCGGTTTGGGTGGGTGGGGTCAGCCCGTTGGTGGTGGGGGGGGTTACTTCAGCACATGGTCTGTAATTGTGGGCTCGTGCTAGCAGAGAAAGGAGGCTCTGTGATGATGCCCTTTGATTCAAAGAGAGAAAAGTCAGATGAGGAGAAAAGAGAGGAAAGTGAGGTTCTGATAAAACAACTCGGAAACTTTATTTTACTTCTCGTAGAGATCTTAACGTTTTGACCCACTCTCATTAGTCAATAAAACACATTATTTGATACACCGTAAATCCTTAGATATAGAATTAAACTCCAGTTGAATTGAACAAAAGGCCACATATTCACACATTAATCAGATATTACTGCAGATCTGCATTAAGCTAGCGAGCTAACGTATTTTCAAATGTACTGCACATTTGTTTTATCACAATGAACGATTGCACATATTTCATTGCGTAATGCTTATTTAATTTGTAAGTATTGGTCTTTATATCTATTTGCCCCCCCTAAAAAGAATTAATATATTAAATGTAGCACTAGGCACATGTATGTATATTTTCTTTACTTTAACTATTTATTTTTGTACTTTTAAAGAGGCCCTATTCTGCTTTTTGGGGTTTTCCCTCTCCTGTAGGTTTTTGTGCATGTAAATGGTCTGCAAAGTTTACAAATCCCTGTCTAGAGGGAATTTCTCTCCCACAACCTTTAACTTTCCCACTTTTATTTTTGATTTGAATATAATATTGGGTTTACATGGTGTAACTGACTGTTTTCAATTCAGCAGGTCTGCACAGCTCACTCTCAGTTCCTCCTTGGATGAATGTGGGTCTTATTTGCATATCCAGCCCACAAACAGCTGCAGCGTTCAGGTAAAGGTGCAGGAGGAAGGGTTATTGGGTTGTGTGGGGGGGGGGGTTTCCCTGAGGCGATCCTGCTCTCAGGTGGTTGTCCCTGCAGCAATTGTGGGAAAGACCCAACGACTGGGATTTGCATAATGAAAGAGCAGAGAAACAGAAACTTTAACTTCCTCTGTGACAGTTTCTCTGTTTGACTGAAGAGTTGTTACACGTGAGTCTCTGCAGGATTGACTTGTTCAACACGTGGCTGCAGTGCTGGTGGTCTTATTGGAGCTTGTTTCATCTTTAATAAGCCAATAAAGGATGGTTTAATGACTGTGTGTGTGTGTGCTGTAGTGTGATCCAATAAAGATCTAAAAGGGAGACCTGCTTCATGACCAGGTTTAGGGATTACGCAAAAAGATACTAATCAGATTACAGTAACTCTTCACAAAATGGTGGATTACTAGCAGGATTACAGTGTTAGTAAAAAAACTATAAAAAGGGCATCTAGTGTTTGTTGTAAAAGGATCAGATGTTATTTATTCTCTGTATGACGGTGATTCAAAATGAAACAAGTCTCCTGTGGCTAAAGTGTGATTGAATCAAAGAGACGTGTGTGTGTGTGTGTGTGTGTGTGTGTGTGTGTGTGTGTGTGTGTGTGTGTGTGTGTGTGTGTGTGTGTGTGTGTGTGTGTGTGTGTGTGTGTGTGTGTGTGTGTGTGTGTGTGTGTGTGTGTGTGTGTGTGTGTGTGTGTGTGTGTGTGTGTGTGCTGACTTCAGGTGACTCTCAGGAGAAGTCTTTAACTGACCATTATGACGTCCATTACGATGTCGTTTTCTCGGAGGAACCACAGGGAGCCGCATATTTAATTATCTGTAATTCATTTATTTGCAGATATGGTAATCTTTTCCATGAGGCTAGTAATAAATCTATTTGCTGTTTGGGTGAATAGATAGATATAAACGTGCTGCAGGCGTGTGGTGCAGTGGGTTGTGCGTTGGTGTTGGGATCAGGGGGTCACAGGTTCAAACCCCACTGCAGTCAGCATGTCGTTGTGTCCCTGAGACACTTCACCCCAAATTGCTCCTGTGGGGATTGGCCACAGTATTGAGTATGTAAGTCGCTTTGGATAAAAGCGTCTAACAAGTAACATGTAATGTAATAAAGGTAAATTCAGTAACAGTACCACACATGAGAGTTCACACTCAGTAAATGGTGCATTTTAAAGTTCGTCAATTGTCAAATAAAATAAAAAAATAACAATAAAAGACAATAGGAAAGATATTATATAATCAAAACTAATTACGGGAGAAAATATTTGAAAAATGTTTGAAACAATACAAATCTAAATTAGACTATAGACGTTAGACTGTTTTAAAAATGATTGAAAAATAATACAGATATATATATATAATATAATGAAGACAGATTATTGAAAAGAAACAGGCGTTTTAAAACTTCTATTAAAAGCAATAAAATGTTTATAAAATTAAGAAATATCATGTAAACTGTTAATTGCAAAAGTACAAGAAAATATATAAAAAGGATCATGAGAATAAAATAAAAGTAGATATATAATAAAATATTTAATTGTTATTCAACATTAAAAAAAAGTCTTATCTAATCTTAGTTTAACTAATCTGATTAGGGCTTTAGAATATAACAGACAAGTCGTAAATCTTTAGAAAATAGATGTAAAAGAAGTTTTAAAAACACTCGTTTTTACAGTTTGAGTAGGAAAGGAAAACATTTAATAAAGGAAGTTATATTGCGTCCCTGAGGCCGGACAGGTGAGCTCAGGTGAGATCAATGAGCCATAGACGTGAATATGAAAGCAGGAAACATCGACGTTAATGTCCATCAGTCACGTGATAATGTGACGCTGCAGATAACGCTAGCTGAGCCTCCTGCAGTGAAACTAATAAGTTACAGCAGGGACCTCCTAACTAATAAACCCCCCCCCCCCCCCCATCAGAAACACTGCCTGCACTACCCTGATCAGAGGCTCTCTCTGTGTGTTAACATAAACACATCAAACAACATTATTGTCAGGAAAGAGTCTGTAGAAAGAAGACAGAAGGAGGACATGGAGGTGAAGACAGGTGATATACATGTTAGAGATTATAGAGGGAGGTCAAATAAACCTCTATTATGGAATACATGGAGGTAAATGCAGGTAAAATATACCTGTTAGAGAATGATGGAAAAACACTGTGATCTGCAGGGGTCAAAATGACGTTAAGACATGTTTTACTTTCAAACAGCAAGAATGTAATGGTAACTTTCAATGCATTGCTAGTACTATTCAAAGTTACGTGAATACATTTTTTTAATATATTATGAAGACTTTTGTAGGTTAAAATAAATGAAGCAGGGGAAATTGGGCTAATACAGACACAAAGAAAAGTCTAAAATCAAATTCGTAATTTACAAATGTATATGAGAAAAAATCTTAATTATCCTGGGATTGAAGTAGTACATGTAAAAGAAGAAACCATAGAATGCTTGTATTTTTTTTAATAAGATTAAAGGCATTCATTTACAAGAAAAAAACATAAAAGTTTAAAAGAAAAAACTCAAAGAATTCTCTGAGATTATCAACACATTCAAGAAAGAAAGAAAAATCACAGATTTCCAATTAGAAAAATACTAATTCTGGTTTGATTTATTTTAATCTAGAATTTCTTCTGGGGATTAAAAAAAAAAGCACTTCTGATTCTGACTTAAGTTAGGTATTGAAGGTGTAGTGAATATTTGCTATAAGTACTTTTATTTCAGCAAATGATCAGTAAACTTCTTCCACTGCTGGACATTATAATTATAACATAACGGTTTGAGCAGTAACCGCCACAGCCAATCAAACGATCCGACCAGCTGTCACTCTTTGTCTCTCACACAGAAACAAACAGCGGGAAGAAGACGCTTCAGGTCCGTCCTCTCCAGCTGCCTCTTCTTCTGTGGTGTCTAACGAGGTGTTCTCCCTTTAACAGCTCGGGGTTTAGTTTCATTAAGTGACACGCCTCCATTCAACCTGCAGACAATAACACACACCTGAGCAGCGGACACTCAGCAGAGGAACACAGCGGGAAGAAATATATACACTGCCTTCGATAAATTAAGCGTTTGGTTGAGGCCGTTTACCCGTGAGGGCAAATCTGCCCGGCAACGGCATCATTAACGTTATGCTGCGACTAAATGTGCGTTCTTCTGTACTTACAGGTACTGTTTCGAGTGCATGAGTTCACATTTTTTATAACATGAAGTCCAAATAACAGTCCAAAGTCAACAAGTACTAAAACAAGTCAAAGTCAAGACTATCAAGTCCCAATTAAAGTCCCAAATCAAGAACAAGTGCTACATTTAAGCCCCAAGTCAAGACCAACAAGTCCTAAGTCAAGAATATCAAGTCGCAGTTTAAGAACAAAACGACAAAAATATCTAAATTTAGCCCCACGTCAAGACTCACAAGTCCCAAATCGAGAACAAGTCCTTAGCCGCTTTCACACTAAGTACTTTGCCGTACTTAGTTCCCAGCACTTAGTTCCCAGCACTTAGTTCCCAGCACTTAGTTCCCCGAACTTAGTTCCCAGCACTTAGTTCCCAGCACTTAGTTCTCAGCACTTAGTACCCCCATGGAACTAAGAGCCGATCAAGTTCACACCAGAATAAGTTCCCTGAGGGAAGATTACGCAAATGAAGCCGCCGACGTCACTTCTTCTTCTTCTGCTTTGGGTTTACTGGCAGGCCGCAAACAACTTCACGGCGTATACTGCCACCCAAAGTCCCCGGAGTTGGGGACTGGCTTCAGTAGAAGCTGCTCGGACTCCCAGCAGCTTCTACTGAAGCCTTCCGAGTAAATCGCCAGAACGCCGACACCTCCTCATCTCCACCGCTCCCATGTTTTTGTTTGTGTTGCCATAAGTTAGTCTCTCTCCGTTGGTGCGCGGGGCTAATGCTAATGCTAATAATGCTAATGCCAGCAAATACAATGGCGGCTTCAAAAAACTTTTCAGAGTTTTACGGGGCGTGGTTTGCAATTTGCCCTGCCAATCAGAAATTGGTACTTTTTTCTCCCCAGGATAGTCCCACCTCTCTAGCAGGCACTAAACATGGGGGTAAAAGTTCTCTGAACTAAGTTCTCTTTTTGGTGTGAACGCAAAATTCCAGGCACTAACGGAACTAAACGGGAAAAGTACGGGTAAAAGTACTCCGGTGTGAAAGCGCCTCATTAATCAGGTCCAAAGTCAAAGCGAACAGATCCTTTAAGAGCCAACAAGTTCAAGTCATAAATAAATCCCCAAGTCAAGACCAATAAGTCCTTAATGAAGAATAACTATGGACATAATTGTCTCTGTAACATGGAGATGTTTTCAGAGTTTATAGATATATAAAACCGAATCCTACAGAAGACATGTTGAAGTTAAATTTAGACTTTGTATTTTTACTCAGTAACATTACAAAGAAGGGTTCTCCTCAAACTAAATGAAGGTTTTCTGCGTCTGACCCATTTCTTTCTGACTCAAATGGAAACACACACACACACACACACACACACACACACACACACACACACACACACACACACACACACACACACACACACACACACACACACACACACACACACACACACACACACACACACACACACACACACACACACACACACACACACACACACACACACACACACACTAGCCTCAGCTCTCTGGCTTGGCTGCTGAACACAGTGGAGAGTCAGGGTGGGGGCTTCGCTCTGCGGTGGGACGGGTGGAGCTCAGTAAATTTAGCCTCAGCGGAGATAAAAATAACCGCCGGCGTCCAGAAGAGCTATTTATAGTTCAGACAGTCCTCACTGAAAAGAAAACCCTCCCTGTTCTCGGATCCTCGCTGCAGTTCACTTCGGTTCAGCTTCTGAGGGATGAAAGTACTTCACGTTTTAGCTTCATTTGTCTCTTTAGTCAATGTATCTGAAAGAAAGGATTTACTTCAGTATATAAACTTTAATGAATGGTTTATAATTCACTTAAATGGGTCTGCAATCACATAAAAGAACATTTAAGTGTTAACATCAACCAACAAAAGTAATCCCAAGTCCATCAAAAGTCCCAAATAAAGTCTAAAAATTATGTCGACACTGATTACAAAAACATGTCCCAAGTCAAAAACAAGTACTAAATTAAGAACAAGTCAAACAAATCAAGTCAAGACAAACAAGTCCCAAGTTAAGAATAACATGTCCCAAATAATGCACCAAGTCTAGACCAGCAATTCATCAAAAACAATTCCAGAGTCAAGACCAACAAGTCCTAATTCCAGTCTCAATATATGAACAAGTCCTAAATGTAGCCTTACTGTAGGTAAAGACCAACACGTCCCGACATCCTTAATGAAGAACATCAAGTCTAAATTAAAGTACCAAGTCAAAGCCAACAGATCCTTCAAGAGCAAATCAAAAAGTCCCAGATCAAGAAGTCCTTAGAGCCCATCGAGACCCTATTCAAAACCAAAGAGTCTTTAATTAAAAATATCAAGCCCTAATCAAAATGCCAAGTCAAAGCCAACAGATCCTTAACGAGTCCTGAGTCTAGACTACCAAGTCCCAAGTTAAGTGTTAAGAACCAAATAAATGCCAACAAGTACAAAGTCAACACCATCAAGTTCCAAACCTAGTCCAATATCAAGATCAAACCCTAATCAAGTCTGAATTCAAGACCATCCAGTTTGAACCTTTGTGACATTCTCATTATCCATCTGTTGATTATAGCAGACAACAATCTTCTGTTCACAAAAAGGCATTCAAGTTATTAAAATAAGATTCATACACACTTACATCTGCTTACTCTTAAATTATAGTCAGTGTCATGTTGTTTTAACACAGTCTAGTCTAGTCTAGTCTAGTCTAAATATTGCTCTGAATGTCATATAAAATACATTTTAACATCTACAGGGAGCTCTGAGGACCAAAATACATTTCAATGAAGACTCCAGGTTGTGGTTTTCACTTTATTTTGGTCTGGAAAAACTGGGGGACGACGCGGAGAAGTGGGATGGGGAATCCGGGCAGAGGAGAAAGCAGCGTCTGGGTGGAGGTGGAACAATAAACACGAGTTTCCCTCAGGAGACGTAGTTCAAACGTCTGCAGCCACGTTTACACCGTCTGGAACCACTAAACGTGACTCTTTTTATATCTGACATCCCATCAGATCAACATCTAAACAAGGAACAACATGCGGTGTTCGGTTTTCAGTGTAAGAGGTTGCTTTACTTAAGTACTTAGTTTGTACTTTCCCTTACTGTTTTACTACCTGTTTACATTATATATACTTCTCATTATCTTTATACAGTCTATGGTCATTATGCATATCTATTACTGCATCCCAGTGAACAGGAACACTGCATTCACTTTGCATTACTGTGTACACCTTTCTTTCACAATATATATTTTAACTTTTGCCCTTTTTTTGTGGTAGATTCTCTGTTTTCTATCTTGGGTGATTTTTTTAAACGTATTCTATGAGCATTGTTAAGCTAACCAATCACTGTTTCTGGGTTCTAACTGTGCATATGGTATTAAATCACTTTAAACTTATTATAAGAATGTTTTGTCTGTATGATTTTCCTTCTTAATGAAGACATAATTCACTGGTGTTGTAGGTGATTATTGACATACGTCTACGAAGATCCATGCAGATTACACCCACGCATTGGGAGGTAAAGATATAAATACATAGGCATTGTAAAAATTAAGAAACATATCATAAAACTATAAAACCATAAAACTTAGTGGCTCTTTCCTGTAAGTGCTTAGTGTTTTAAATAGAAAAGAAAGTATGAATCTGTTTCTTTTTTTTTTACATTTGCTGGCTTTGTTCTGTCTACTTCAAAAATATGTTGAATTATGTGCAAAAGTATGTAAAAAACATGTATAAAAAAAGGTTTTCTGGTTTGGGTTTCAAACATATTGATGTACACGTTACAAAACAGCCAGTTGAAACTGTAAAGAATACAGTCTTTAATGGGTCCCGGTGGACGTTGAACTCTTGAACTGACGGGCACTGTTTGTCAGCCACCTGAGTCCTGAAACCTGACGCAGGTGGACAGTTACTCACTACTGTTACCGTAGCAACAAACAACAGAGCAGGCGTCCCGTGTGTGTTTACCTGGAGGACGGACACACCTGACCTACTCTGTGTTCAGCCATAAAGAGTTTTACAGCTGCACGGACGCCTGAAATAAAGCACTGAACGGGAAACAATAAAAGGTGAAAGGAAGTCGTTTGATTGGCTGCTGCTGTTTGATCCGTTTCTGATGAGGAGGCTGTAAAATCTGACATCCGATTCAGATTTCAGGAGCACTAAAACACCTGAGGGAGGCTGATGGGAATGTCCTTAGTTATGCAGGTATTTGGTCATCAAGTGTTGGACATTGGTCACAGTTTCTACACAAGTTTTTTTTTACACAAGGACCCACATGCCCCAAAATCAAGTCCAGAATCAAGTCTCAAGTCAAAACAAAGAATTCTTAAAAGGTGTCCTTATTTAAGACCAGCAAGTCCTAAATCAAGTCCAAGTCAAGAGTGACAACTTCCAAATCATGTCCAAAGTGACCACCAGCAAGTCCTTAATCAAGTCAAAAGTCAAGATTACCAAGTCCCAAATCATAGTTATTTATTAGTTGTGAAAACCAACCAATCCTTAATTAGGTCCAAGGTCTGGACCAACAAGTCCCGAGTCATATCCAAACTCAGGACCAACAAGTCCTAAATCATAATCCAAGTAAAAAGAAGCCAGTCTTAATCATATTCCAAGTCAAGACCAACACATCTTATATCAAACCCCAAGTCAAGATTAACAAGCCCCAAATCTTGTCCCAAGTCCAAACCAACTGGTCCTTAATCAAGTTCCAAGTCAAGATTTCCAAGTCCCAAAACACGTCCCAAGTCCAAACCAACAAATCACAATTCAAGTCCCAAATCATGTCTATATTTAAAACCCAGTACCATCTTATGTTCCAAGTCAAAGCCAAAATCACGTCCCATACTAAGACCAACAAGTCCCAAAACCATGACCCAAATCATATACCAAGTCAAGACCAACAAGTCCCAAATCAAATCCCACATCAAGACTATACCAAGTCCCTAGTCAGTCAACATACCGGTTCATAGTTAACTGAATCTTTTTTTCTGCAGCTTTTTCGTCTTTCTCTGTTTATGTGTTTGTGATGTTGCAGCGATCCCTGCCTCTCACATCCTTCATTCATTTTCTCTCTTCTGACTGTACTCCCCCCCCTCGTCTGTGACTCACCCCTCTCTGACTCTCCCACTGATCCTGAAACACCCTTACATGGTCAATGACGTGGCGGTAGGATCCCCCTACGTATCGTGCGTCGACGTGGCGCTCGGCCTGTTATATTATAAATGTAAAAAAGACGCTCCCACCTGCTCGCTCTGCTTCAGCTCGACTGGTCCAATCGGCTCCATCTGTTTCCATGGCAATGTGACGCAGGGATGAGAGCGGGCGGCCTCCTCGCTGTACGTGGAAACAGAAATAACTGCAGCCGTGACACACTGAGCTGATACTGATTTCCTCCAGAGTATCTGTCCTAAAATAAAGATGCTATTCCTGAAATCACTGTGATCCACTTCAAGGGCTAAATTCACTCAGGACCACTGAGAGGGAGGCAGAAACATATTACATCAATCTTTTAAATATGACTACATGATTTCACAGGAGATAAGATGAGAGGAGATGAAATCAGATCACATATGTCCCAAGTCAGGAACAACACAAAAGACAAACTGGTCCCAGATCATGTTTAAGACAAAACCAACAAGTCTCAAAGTACAACCCATGTCAAAAATAAGATATCTAAAGATAAGATATGTCCCAAGTCAGATTGCTCATCAAATCATAAATCAAGACCAACCAGTCCTAGAGTCAAGAGGACCAAATCCCAGATGATATCCCCAAGTCATAACCAACAGGTCCTACATCAAATCCCAAGAAAGGACCAAGAAGTCCCAAATCATGTCCCAAGTCAAAGATAAAATCGCATGTCTTTCAGATTAGAGGAAAGAAAACATCCAAGACATCCTATTTGGGTCTGTAGATTTCTCTGAGACAAAGCTCAAAACACAACGGAAACCAGGGGACAGTAAAAGTGACGCACACAGCTGGGACCGGAGCGCTTGGTAACGTTCAGGATTATAAAGGGCAACTGTCTCTGTTGTTGGAAACTTACCTAAAATGTTTTATGGGCTTATTTTAGCGATGTGATCCTTCTGATATTACTGCAGATCTGATGTAAGCTAGCTAGCTAACGTAGCTAACCTAGTCATTTAAGATATACTGAGAAACACTTAGAGTTATGAAACAGACTAACTCTGCCATCAGAGACAGTTTATTCACATATCGTTAATATTTCAAAGAAAGGAACTTTAAAACACTCCCTGTTTTCTCTGAATGCCCATTGTGTGTGTGTGTGTGTGTGTGTGTGTGTGTGTGTGTGTGTGTGTGTGTGTGTGTGTGTGTGTGTGTGTGTGTGTGTGTGTGTGTAAAGTGATTAGCGCAGGTTGACACATTCCTTCCATCGGATCAGAGTCAGTGTGTCTGTCAGATGACGTCCATGTTTCTGCCTCTGCATCACGGTGTGTGTGAATGTGTGTGTGCAGTCGGGGTGTGAGCCGTGTGTCTACAGAGATCACACTAACTGTTGATGTTTATGTTTCCCTAACAACCATCGTTTAAGGTTTAACATGAGGGCGAATAGTTCCAATGCTAACAAACGTGAGTGACATTTCGTATATCTCGTTTTGATTTATGTGTGTATGTCTACATGCAATGTTTGCTTGTCCTGCATATTAACAGTGGTGTCAGATCAAAACAGTACATTAGCTAGATCTTTTTTTAACCATTTACAATATATTTATATTACAAGAAGGCTATTATAACACATATTCTTGTTATATAAACTTATCACAATATGACAATACACTTTTTGTTGTTATAACACTAGACAATTTATCTTGAAACTACTCACAAAAAGTACAAAAAAACAAGAATAATGTGAAACGTTTGTATATTGTAATCAAATATACATCAAATAAAGGAAAACAGTTTTAGTAAAAAATGTCCAATAAAGAAAAGATAAAATGAAATACAAATATTTCTATAATTTCCTTTTTATTTCAAATTACATTTTAATAGTCGTTTTTCAACTAAAATCCTCTTACTTTGTTCATTTTGTCACTGTTGTTCATCAAAGCATATTCCTTTAACCTACATGGCAAAAAACCTTATTCTAATACTAAAAAGGACATTTTAAAAGAACTTTTGACCGTCAGTGTTTTGCATTTTATGTTAACCTTTTCCTTCACAGAGCAGATCACTGATGTCGGTTCAGGACTCTCTATCTGTGGACCCGTCCGCCCTGCAGGGACGGGCCGGATGCCAGAACAAACACACCGCGGCGTCAGCAGCGCGGCGGAGTCCCCGTTACAACAGGATGTGACATCAGGATGTGACGTCGCTGCAGTTTACAGCTCTGCAGGGTTCACACACACACACACACACACACACACACACACACACACACACACACACACACACACACACACACACACACACACACACACACACACACACACACTCCCAGCTGGAAGAACTCAGTGTTCCCTGTGTACAGAAATATTTCAAAGTAAAGCACCACAGGAGCAGAAAATAACCTTCAAAGGTCAGAGGGCCCAGGCCAATAACATGTTATTCTGCTGTTTGATGGAATAAAGCTGGAGTAGTACCTGAAATACAGGCTATGTTCATGATAATTGGTCTCAAGCTACTTTTAGGATCCTTTAAGTAAATATTTAGATATATTCTTGGACTAAATCTTTATTTTTTCAGGCTTAATTTGCATATTTAATGTACTGAAAACTAGTCTTTACTATACATTTGTACTGCACATTAGTTACTGTGGTGGAAGAGAAGCTGCAGTGAGGTGAAGAAAGGTTTCAGGTCACATCAGGTTTGTGTTGCTCGCCTGTTGATAAGGAATGAAAGTAGCAATTAAGAAGGACATGCACGAAACTCACCTGAAGAAGGTAAGGGTGTGTGTTGGGAGGGTGTGTGGGTGGAGGGTGTGGAGATAGAACGAGCAGAGAATAATAAAAGGACAAATTCAGGACATCCACTCTGCGTAATCCCAATATATGAATTAATCCCTTAAATGTACTCAAGTACTGTACTTTTGAGGTACTTTACGTGACACTGCCACTTTATAATTCTGCTGTTCTTTTTAGTGTAACACATTTCTGCACTAGAAAGTGCAAACTGTGTCTCTGTTGGCAGAGTTAATCTGTTTCATAATTGTAAGTGTCAATATATTTTTTTAATGACTTTAGTTAGCTACGTTAGCTAGTTTGCTTGCAACAGATCTGCAGTAATAATTTGACTGTCCCCTGGTTTCCGTTGTGTTTTGAGCTTCTTGCAGCGTTTGGTTGATGCAGCTTTTGTAAACGCTGTGCATGTTTCCTCAAATTGGTAGGATGTTTCTTCATTGCATGTGTTTTGGCTCCTGATGGAAATGTTTTGGGACGTTGTAGTGTGCTCACACTTGTCGGCCACCGTACCGCTGCTCTAAATGTTGCTTTGCATTGAAAATGACAACATAAAAACTCTTATATGTATTTTGTCAGTGATTAAAACCTGCATATTATATTGTCCGATGATAATACAACATGTTATAACAACGCTTACTTTTATTTCTGTTATTTTATAGTACACTTTCATGATAACACTTCTGTAATTTTGACTTAAGTGACATTTTGAACTTTTACTTGTAAGGGAGTACTTTTTAGACTAAGGTATTACCACTGTAACTTAAGTGAAGGAGTACTTTTTGCCAGGCTAATGTTTGATATTTTGTATGTGTGTGTGTCATATGACTTTTAAATACACACACTGCGGACAACACCATGGAAACTGAAGTAGTGTGAAGATCTCCGCAAACACACTCATCATGTAACATTGATTTTCCTTCTACAGGCAGATTTCCTGCTTTTAAACAGCAAAAAACGTATTTAATACACAACTAAAAAGAAAAATGTGGACTCCAGAACATCTTGAATTGTTCTCTAGATGTTTAATTCAGTGTTCAGATGCAGATTGCTCTTGGTTCATCTCCGCAGCATTTAATAAACAGATGAGTTTTGGGAATTGACTCATGAGCGAGCTGCAGTGACTGAATCAGGATGTAGTAAAACATGGCGTGTCTTCAGTGATGTTTAAAGTACATTTACATAAGAACTGTACATAAACACAATTGTTTAAATATTTTTACTTTACTCTAGTATTTCCTTTAAATGCTACTTTTAACATCCACTCCACTAAAGGAGGAAGCAAATATTGTTGTTTTGAAACTGAAAGCATAATTACTTTGCTGTTGGTCTATCTATCTATTTAAGGTCCGACATGACCTGCCATTACAATCAAAGCATTTGATTTGCATCTACAGATACTGTATATCCTTATCGAAAGAGCACCTCAACTAAAGCTGTTTTTGACCCCAGGAAGTACTGCTATTTAGACATTTGACTCAAATGACGATAACTATTAGATTATTTACATTTAAATGAAATGCAAAAGCATTGCAATAAGCACCAGGGAGAATCTCCTCTTGCATTTCAAGTTTCTTCTTATTTCTTATGAAATATTCATATGTATTGTCTATGACTCAACTGTAGTCATCACTCCAATTGTGGCACACACAAGCAGCTCCACACACACACCTCCACACACACTGGATGAACCACTCAAAATCAGTAAGTTCTCGTTCAATAATTTATTCATCAGGTTCAATAAACATCATCATATTAATGCATCTGATTTTTTTTTTAAATAATCAGCTGTACACGTTCAGTGTGTAACTCCACTCCTAACAGAGAACAATAAGATGACGTCACATGTCCTTTGATGTCCCCTTCAGTTCATGTGTGAGGACAGGTGAGCAGCACGTGCACCTTCAGCTCAGGTAGCTTCACGTACTCAGTTCATTCATCATCGGTTCAGTCACGTGACATTCTCAGTCACATTCTTTAACACAGTTCCCCTTTCTGTCTGCAGCTTCAGGACTAAGCCCCGCCCCCTGCACAGGCCGGTCCGGCTTTCAGAACCCGTCCGGTACCGGAACCATCAATCACCCGGTCGGGTTGCAGTAAAGCCCCGGTTCGGCTCGGTTCGGTTCGGCCCAACTATTTTTACTCAAACGCCGTTAATCGTCTTCAGCAGAAGGCCGGCTGTTTGGACTCTTTCTCCCCGCTCAGCAGCGGTCTAACTCGGCTCGGTTCGGCCCGGTTCGGATCAGCGGTCGTGCATCTCCAGGCAGGGAACCCACTGGTTGCTGCAGCGGCTCTCCTCGCAGAAGCTGCTGATGTTATCCAGGGCCAGAGACTGGAGGGGCTGCACCTGGGGGTTCTGTGGATCAGAGGGGGGGGGAACACGGTTAGACTTTCGGTAACTCGTCACAACCTAATCATCTTTATTTAGCTTCTAATCAGATTTCATTTCGGTGCAATAACCTAACATTCCGATTATTAATTTGCATATCGGGTTTCATTTCCGCTGCATGTACTTACAGTGACCAGGATGCAGTGCAGGTCCCGGGGCTCGTTGCCGTTTTTGTCCCCGGTGCTGTCCTCCTCCAGCAGCTCCGCGAGGCACCCCATGCCGGCCACCCGCAGGATGTTGATGCCGTTGTCGCAGCAAAAAGCCTGCAGCAGGGTGAAGTGGATCTGCAGCGCGATGTCACCTTCATCCTCCTCATCAGTGGCAAGGACGCACAGGACGACACTGTCCGGGTCTCTGCAGGAGGAAGAGGAGGAGGAAGGGTTAATGTCAGCATCATCATAGTCAAACACAGGTTTATTGCCAAGTACAAGTAGATAAACCAACAAACTACGTGCAGTATTGGTATGGAAACTGGAAAGTATTCTTGTAAGGATTGGAAAAGATGCTGTGGAAAATCTGACTTACACATTCATGAGTTTTGCGGACTCGTAGACTCCCACCGTGAGGCAGTCCTGCCGCTGAGCCGCGACCAGCAGCACCTCCAGAGCCTGGCTAACCGTCTCCATCCTGCAGAGCAAAGAGTTGGTTAGAAACGAGCACACAGTGATACTAAACTCAAATGTCTGTATGATCTCCTATAATAGAGGCTAAATAAAAAAGATGATTACAATCTGCTCTTGAACTGCTGCGTGCCAGTGCGTAATTACGCATGTGGGCAACAACTACGCAGGAGTAACTTACTTTTTCTCGGTGCTGTTGGATCCGAAAAGCTTTTCCAGAGTCATGTTGAAGTCAGTAAAGTAATCCATAAAATCCAGGGTAATGACAAGTATCCAAAGCGCGGAGAGGCTGTTGTAAATGCGTGAATTAAAGTCCAAACAAGCAGTAATCCAGCTCGGTGCAAAGATCCGTCCAGAGTCCGTTAATAAGGAGTTCAAAAGCAGAGTAAAATCCGTGCTGTGTGAGTGAGTGTGGAGTTCTCTGCCTCTGAAGCAGAAACTCCCCGCTCTTTATACTCGCTCTCCGCAGTGCTCGTCACCCCGCCCGGCTGCTCGGCTCCTGATTGGTCCGCGGCTGTCAATAGATCCCCCGTACTATGCGTCCATTGGCTGAGCGCTCAGCAGACGCCGGTTATCCCACGTGGGTGGTTTCGGAGAATCCCCCGCTCTCTCCCTCCTCTTCCCCCCCCCCCCCTCTCCTACTCCTCTTTCTCTTCACACTCTTGGAGTTTGTTTACTGGGACCTGTTTCTCTCACTACAGGAATTTCAGTGCCCTTTTCTCCCAAACCCCAACCTCCCTGTTGCACCGGGAGAAGCTGCAGAATTCTCATGAAATAAAGCCGAATATTACATCACATCACATGCATCTCCTTGGTCACTTACAACATTTACTTTATTGTATTTTTTGACTTTGCACATTGGTCTTGCAACATTTCTTTGCACTACTTTATTTCTACTCTGTCTCTTCTTTATCTTTGTATGTATTTACGTTGCATTGTTTTGGAGGAGCATGGGACTTTCTTTTGGAGCTACTGTGCATATGACAATAAAACCTTTGAATCTTGAACACGTACAGTATACACACACACACACACACACACACACACACACACACACACACACACACACACACACACACACACAAACCACAATAAAGGCACACTGCAGAGGACACACATAAATTAATAATTTCTAAAGTGAAGTCTGGTTTCTGTGGAAGCACTTAAAGGAACAGGTGACCGATCCCGTGCCAGATTCCGGTGCGCAGAGGGGCTTCTGAGTTATGAAACTGAGGGTGACGTTGTGCAAGAAACCAATGTGGAAAACTGCGTGGTTACACACGAGGTTATACTCACATGACCGTTTGGTTTCTCTTTTATATCACTTTTTGTTTGTTTCTTGCAGACACTTTTCTGCAGATTAGTTTCTGTTACACAATATAAAAATACTGAATAAGAACAAATCTACGACAAAGACAGAAACATACGATGCCATATACAAAAGTGTGCAAAGTAGCTGCAGTTTTGGATTAAAGTTGACATTTAAATTCAATCAGCTATGTGCATGTGGTCTGAAGGTTCTTTCAGTCATTACAAGAGGCAGAAATCTGAGACAAATCGTGCAACCTGCAGGGTTTTTTTGTGCATTATTTTCGTTTTAATATCTGGAAACCCCTTAAGGATCCTCTAACGTTTCCCAAGAGTCTCAAACTCCCTGCAGGAGCTCCAACTCTCCCATGAAACTGTACTGAAAAACCTGCAGAACTTCCCAAAACTCCTGCATCTCAATGACACCCCTAAAATCCCTTCAATTCATTCAAGCTTCACTGTGCAGCATGGAGGCTACATCCGGGTTATATATATATATCAGCTGACACAGCGTGCATAACATAGGCAGAATACAAACATATAAGCTTGGTATTCTTGGAAGCATCGTTATACATTTGATAAAAGCACGCAATCTGCGTTTGCTGCAGGTCAGTCAGTTTGCTGCAGGTTCTTGCATGTGCTCACACCACATGTTCCTGTCACACACCCCCCCTCCCCCACCACCTCCTGCAGTCTGAACACTCTGCATGGACTCAGACGCCCCCCACAGGCCACACGGTGACACTGCTCAGTGAAACCAACAGGACATGTTGGAACAAGACTGCAGGGAAACCGGTTAAGGAGTCCCGGATGAAGGAGGGGAAACACATGATGAGGGTCTTTAAGAGGGTATCAGGGTCCATTAAGGGGGATTTGAGGGTGATTTGAGGTGTTTTTATTAAGAGATGCAAAACGTTCTGCAGGATTTTCTGGACAGTTTCATAGTTTTGGAGCTTCTGCAGGGGGTTTTGTAGGAAACTTTACAGGATCCTTAAGCGGTTTCCAGATGTTAAAACGAAAATAATGCAGAAACAAACCTGCAGGTTGCACACGTTCTGCCTCTTAAATGCACATATATCCTACTTGTACCATCTCTGCACACTCTCTTAAATCTCATATCTTACTTGGGATCCGACCACTTAATGTAAGACTAATAAATGAAAGCCCTTCATCATTTGAGGTCTCAGAAGTTCACTTTGAAGTAAATGATTTCATCTCTTACCCTTATATTATTATGAAATGTGTTAAAGCAATTAACATTTAGGAGGTTTAGGATCAAATACATGTATACAACTTAAAGTCACTTATTCCACTGGTTTGACCGTGGTAATCATTTCACAATGAAGCTTATTTATGTCTTCAGATCAAATGTAGGATTCAGGTTTCAAGTTTGAGAAGCCTTTGACTGAAAGCTTTTAATATGATGAGCAAATGTTATTTTTGAGGTTCATATTAGTAAACTTTAAGGGTCTCTGGTGACCCTAAGGGGTTTTAAGTCTTTAAGGGATTTCCAGGTTTATTATCTGACGATGACCCATCTATTTTCACCTAATTTAAACATATGTTTAATCAGTTTATTTCAGATGTAATCAGATATATGAATGTGTCTGCCGTGCAACATGAGACAGAGTTTGGTTTGCAGAATAAACTGAGAGACATGTTGAAGTTACAAATATAAACTCTTCTTCTGGTGAGGTTTATCCTCTGCTGCCACCTGCTGGTCTGATCTGGGTACTACAGGAGGATGAAACGGTAATAATATTATTAAGTATTTGATTATTTATGATATCAAGATGTTTAAACGATTTTAACACATGGTTTAGGTTTATTATATATTATACTATTGTCACTTTTCTTCCTTTACAAATATAATAATAATATTTTGTTATATTTTAGAGGATTTTAATTGTGGTTATTTGAACTAAATTAACAGTTGTTATTTGGATGGACTTGTTTTAACTACAGGTTTTAGACTTGTTTAAGTTTATTTTAATTTTTAAGAAAAATTGCTCCCAGTTTTCCTCCTTTACATTAAACATTGTATCATTTATTTGGTTTATTCAAAAGTTTTTCTGTAGTTATTGAGACTAAATTAAGAGTTTCTATCCGATTATTTTGCGTCAATCATTTCATTAAACAATTTTTTTAATAAACTCAGTGACATGTGATCAGCTGGTCATTAACGCTTCATAATAGACACTAACGATGATGAGAAGCAACCTTTTAAACTTCCAATGACTCTTCTGCTCCTCATGTTCCACTTTATTAAATGTATTGTGTGTCTTTAAATCTTCTTAAACATGTCTTTATTGTCCGTTACCCGTTTTTATTATAGGACCCTCGACCTTTAAAGGTCACCTATCATGCTATTTCTAGGCAATAGCATAGGTCTCAGATATATAAAAATATATAAAAAACATGTCTATGAAGTGTTTTGCTCAAAATACCAAACAGATCACCCATTCTAGCCATGCCTCATATCCCTCTATTTCACTTCCTGTTTCAAAAGTGATGATTTTGGGTATAAAGCTTTAAAAAAATAAAATAAATTGATAAAAAATAGCTCATGCGGGACCCGGTAGCTACTGTCTAAACCACATGTGTCAAACTCAAGGCCCGGGGGCCAAATCAGCTCAGAGCCTGACCCCAAACATTGATGAACCCAAGATGAGATGCCAAGTATCTGGCTTGAACTAGCATCACAGAGCAGCAACCTGAGTTTCAATGGATGTTTCCTTCTGCACTTTCTTTCTTGAGACAACAGGGCATGCTTGGTTTTTTTCTTTGAGGGAAATGTTTTTTTGAAGCTGAAAAATGTAATCATAAGAAATGACTCTGGAAAAGCTGCAGATAGAGCCATAAGAAATGAATGCAACTGATTATTTAATGTTTAATGTTGTTTTTATAGGCAATAATTTAAGCTTTGTTAGTTCCAGGTTTAATATGTGCAATAAGTTCATTTCAATAAGTTTTGCAATAAACATTGAACCAGTCCGGCCCTCGACTAGTACGGTTTTTTAAATTTTGGCCCACTGTGTATTTGAGTTTGACACCCCTGATCTAAACTAAATGCTGCCGTGATGAAACGCCATATCATGGATTATCAAGGATTATTTCTGAAACAGTATGGAGCTCAAAGGCTTTCTCTCTTGCCGGTTATACCACAAGGTGAGCTCCTTTTTATTTCCTGCTTCTTCACACACATGCTCTCCAGTACAGGTTAGCTCTGAGTGTTAGCGATGCTAATGTAAACACCGACCATATTACGTCCAAAACAGTCGGGCATTGTTTCTGATAGCAACTTTCTGATAGTGCCGTGGGTCCACATTTCCGATATTACGTCATATCGGACGCAAATCTGGATCAGCTCCGTTGTAGCCCCGTTTTTAGAGATTTGGGTACGGAGGAAAAGAGAGAGGGTTTTATTTTCTGACGCTGCGTGAGTTCCCTGACACACCGGGGACACATATTGATGTATAAAGGACATCAAAAAGTGCATTTTGCATGATAGGTCCCCTTTAAACATTTATTTAGGAGGCTGTGGTGGACTTCGAATCAGGGGATAGCAGGTTCAAACCCCACTGCAGTCAGCATGTCGTTGTGTCCCTGAGACACTTCACCCCAAATTGCTCCTGTGGGGATTGCCCACAGTATTGAGTATGTAAGTCGCTTTGGATAAAAGCGTCTAACAAATGACATGTAATGTAATTTAAAGCTTTAAACATGTATTATTAAGACATCTTTAAGGGTTGTAACACTTGATTAAAAGTATTTTAACTGAGGTTTTAATAAAAACTGATTTTTTAAAACACAGGTATTCTTGAATCGTCACAGGATCCGTTTGATAGAGTGATGTCATCATGTGACCGTTTGACTTCCACTTCAGACGTGTCCTTAATGAACGCTGTGATTGGCTGTTAACGAGCTCATCAGTCTGCAGATAAAACCTCCTCATAATCAATCACTGTAAAACCCCTCAACTATCCCTTAAATGTGTATTTCTTTGTTAAAGTCATGTTTTTTTGTTGATAGATTTTACTATGGGAGTCATTAAAGGATCTTTAGAGTCTTTGTTCGGGTCCACAGGGTTAGTAATGGGCTTTTATTGTGAAAGGACACATTAACTTCTGATGGATCATGTGACTGGATTTCTTGAGTTAATCACTATATAAATTAAGATGTTGTTCCTTTAAACCCTTTGACATTTAATCAAAACATTCATAACCTTTAAGACACTTTAATTGTTTACCTAAAAGACTTCATTTTAAACCAAACATCCTTATCTTATATTTTGCCTGTAAATCCCTTAGATGTTTGATAAAATAGCAAACAATATACATTTGGACTTATATATGATACTTTGAAGATACAAAATAAATTAAATAATTGAGAAATATGATGTGGATTAAAATATAAGGTTTAAGAGGTTTTAATGTATTAATTACATTTGTGTAAGAGACATTTAATGCCTCTTTTTATTTTGTACAATTTCGGGGGTTTTAAGGTTAAACATTACTTGTTTAAAAATGTGTTTTAAGTATTATATGAAAACGTTAAAGACCACAATCATCTCACTAACAAAGATATATATATTTCGTAACTATTGGAGATCTTAAAGGATTTTTAAGTGTTTTTTTAAATTACATTTTGGAAACTTTTCATGTGAATCTATCTAGTGATATTAAAGACCGATAATCATGTATTTATATGTGTTTCCTTTTCCAAATTAAATATTAATTCAGCAGTTCCCTATCTATTTTCCAGGCATAACATTATCAAGTTTAAAATGTGTTCTTTTTAAGGCATACGATTAAAGTTTAAGTGGCTCCTAAGTGTTCAATTAAAGTCTAAAGGGCTTAAAAGTAACGACATTTAAATCCCCAGAAAGCTTTACAAAGAACAATGTTTTACTTTTCTTAAGTATCTTCAAGTCATAACAAGTTTAAAGGGTTGAGTTTATAAATTCAAGTTTAAGAGTCCTATGAAAAACAGTTTTTACTGTAAGTGACTTTCAGTTGTAAGATGAACTTTAAGGGGTTTAAAAAAAGGACGTTTAACACTCAGTTTTCCTGCAGTGTCTTTTGATGCAGAGACTCTTCATTTAAACACTCTTTAGTGTATTTCAGAATCCACTCAGAGACTAATTAAAGGTTTGATTTAACATTTCTGAGGCGTGATGATTCAGAGTGAGTCTCCTGCTGAGGGACTCGTCCTCTCTTCAGTCTGAGGGCTTTCCTGCAGCTCCATTCACACCTCACACCTTCAAACCACTAACATCACACAGAGTCTGCAGGGCTCACAATACACACACACACACACACACACACACACACACACACGCACGCACGCACGCACGCACGCACGCACGCACGCACGCACACACACACACACACACACGCACGCACGCACGCACGCACGCACGCTCGCACACACACGCACGCACGCACGCACGCACGCACGCACACACACACACACACACACACACACACACACACACACACACACACACACTCTCTGAATTCTTTTGGTGTAATACAACAACAGTTTATTAAAGGTTTCTGCAGATTGTGTTTGAAAAAAGACTCACATTTAGCTGAGGTATAAAGTAACTAAGTACATGTACTCAAGTACTGCACTTAAGTACATTACTGAGATACTTGTAATTTACTTGAGTATTTCCATGTTATGCTACTGTGTACTTCTACCCCAGAGGTAAATGGTGAACATTTATTTAGTTCCTTTAGTAACTTTACAGATGTGGATGAACTTTAGTTCCACCTGGAGTAAATTCACAAGCTACCCTGCAGTCATTCAAACTAGCTGCACCTTTACCAGCTTTGAGAACACTTTAATGATCAATCATTATAAAACATATCATATATATTATTCTGAAATGGACCAATCTGCACAATGACTAATTTTACTTTTGGTACTTTAAGTATATTTTGATGCCAATACTTTTGTACTTTTACTTGTAACAGAGTATTCCTACACTCTGGTACTTCAACTTTTACTCAAGTACAAGATTAGAGTACTTCTTCCACCTCTGATGACCTATTAGGATTTGTTATGAAATACTATACTAAGACTTTTTGTGATATCCTATATTATGATATTTTTTTACTTTATATGACATACTAGAATAAGACAATTATAAAGACTTTTTCATGCTTTTTAAAGTAGTCAATGTCCCTGCTGTATGCATGAGTAAAGCAGTTTGTTCATACATTTGTTATTCAGTAAGTCTGTGCTAAATAAGAGTAATTTACCTAAATCAAACCTCTCTGCAGCGATGCACACAGACAGTGTGTAGTAGAAGTGTGTATGGAGGCCACAGCAATCTCATCAGTAACCTCTAAATCATATTCATAAACCATAAATAAAACCTGCTATGTATACCAGGTATATAAGTCATCTCATTCTGTAATGGGGCTTTGTAAATCATGCATAATGTCATCGGTGCGTCGCTCTGATGGTGTGAGGAGATCTTTGTTATTCTGTCAGCGTCTGAGTCTCACATGCAGTGTTTTTGTTTAACTCAGTGTGACATTTAGTTTCTGTAACTATCAGACATTTGGGTCGCTTGCAGGGATTATACGGGAGAAGAGGAAATATATACGTATACTATAACTGAGTGCATTCACAGGTTGTTAAAAGGATGTTCCTGAAAGCTGTCCTGCTACTTTACATATGTATGACATGCGCTCAAACTCGCTTTATTAATAAATGAGAGAGATTACAAAATGCAAATGAATTTCAACCCCTTATTTCTACTTTATTTTCGTTTAAGTCTGAAGCATAGTATGTAGGAGCATGGGATTTCATTGCCAACAACTACACTGTAGCTGTTGTGCTGTCTGCCATACACCACATGAACGCTAGGGGGCACTGCAGGGACGTCTTAATTTCGACATTAAACTGTAAATATAAAGAGACATTAAAGGTGGGGTATGTCATTTTGGAGAAACCAGCTCGAGTGCGCTAGAATTTGAAAACACACAACCGGAACAAATCTGCCACTTCCTTACAGAGCCCCTCCTCCAACACACACGAACGCGCACATGACCAATGAGGGCACGAGATAAGTTTGTGCACAGATGGAAGGCTGACAGGCAGGTAGGCCATCCAGTTATTTTAGCCGGGCCGGCTGAAATTATTGGTCGTGCTTTTTACAGCGCCACGGCTTCCACAGATGACATTTTTTTATGTATTTATTGTCAAAGCATTTAATATATTCATTGCTATCGGGATGTTAAGAGCATTCCATGGAATATAACAAAAAGTGTTTCTGAAATAAATTACATACCCCACTTTTAAGTAGAAGAATACCCCGTTTGAGTAGAGTAGTGATTCACTGAGCGTTGGACCTATACATATTTACAGTATTGCCTTAAAGACGACATATTCTGCTCATTTTCAGGTTCATATTAGATTTATTTAGTGCCTCTACTGGGACATGTCTCTATGCTTTAATGTTCAGAAAGCTTTTTATTTTTCTCATACTGCCTGTGCTGTTGAAAATGAGCAATAGCAATAACATCTTGCTTTGTTTTGGAACACTGTTTATTTTTACGGTTCCCTTTAAATGCAAAAATTATAGTTATAAATGAATAAAGTAAAATAAAATAAACAAAATTAAATTAAAATAAAATCAAGCAAATAAAACAAAACACACAGAATTTTTATTGGGATTTTGTTTTACTTGTTAGAAACAACACAAGAGTCCTCTAATGTAGTCACTGCTGCAGGAGACAGAAATATATTCTAATATCTGTGCACACAGGAATTCATCCTTTCAGATTAACCTCAGGTTGTGTTTAAGTGATTCAGGTGAAGCTGTGACTCTGGACATTAGCGGATTCCTTTCCTCTGAACGTGGTGATAATCTGTAATTACATCGTTTCCCTCGCAGACATTTGGCATGGATTTAGAGAGCCTGAAATGACCGTCATCTTCTCTTTCCCTGGGACATTTCTATTAACCTCAGATGATGGTTCAAGAGGATAGAGGGCAGGACAGTGCTGCAGGGAGGATTATCTTATTATCATGGCTGTGGAGATTTCTGGAAGTGAGCCATACAGGGAGTAGAGACAGGAGGTCAGTGAGGAGGTCAGGACTGAGGAAACAAAGGAGAGGAGATCATCCAGGAGGGTGCAGTCCTCTGAGAAACGTGGAATAGTTTAATTCACTGGAGAAGTGAGCACAATGTGAGTAAGACCCATGACAGTGACTTCCCCTGGATATCTATACTACAATTTCATGAAATACTTTACTATGACTAGTGACGCCCTTTAAAACATACCATACTGTGACTTTTTATGACTTTTAAAACATACCATAGGCTTTTCTATGACAAACTTAACTATGACTTGTTCTGATATACTATACTCTGCCCATTAACAACATACAATACTGAGACTTGTTATGACTTTTTTGACTGACCATACTATGAGCTTATTATCGACATACTATGAAACTTTTACATCATACTATTTATTATACATACTATTTTGTCCGGCGATGGCTCAGTCAGTAGGGGCTTTGACTGTGAGCCGTAGGGTCGCCGGTTCAAGTCCCCGAACAGACCTAAATATGGAGTGTGGACTGCTACTTGGAGAGGTCCCAGTTCACCTCCTGGGCCCTGCTGTGGTACCCTTGAGCAAGGCACTGGACAACCCCCTTCCCCTATCCCATTGCTCCCCGGGCGCTGTACAATAGCTGCCCCCTGCTCCTAGTACTAGACTCCTGGTACTAGGATGGGTTAAATGCAGAGGCCAAATGTCACTGTGACCATTAAAGAGGGGTTTCATCCCTCCGATTCTATTCTATTTAAGACTTTGACTTTTGACAACCACTTATGACGAACTAAACTATAACATATTTTATATATAATACTGGCTTTTTATGACTTTTGTATAAAAAGCCAGTAAACAATTAGTTTTTCTGAAATACTATGCTAACTTTTTATGACTTTTTGCAAGATACTATAATATTACTTTTTATGACAAGCTCTGGTATGATTGTTTAAATGTGTCAAAATACTCTTAAAATGCTAAAATAAACATGCTAATATCTATAATGTGTCTCTTATTGCTCGTGCCTCCTCCAACACTGGATCTGGAGTCAATAAATGACCTGAAGGTGTTTGTCTCTCAGTGTTTCTGTAGTGTCTGTTGGACGGCTTCCTGAGTCCGTGTAAAGTCAGTGTGTAAAAGAGCAATAATAATGCTTTGGCTCTGAATGTCCTCCAGTGATAGTCTGCTGCAGAAAGAGCCTCACAGTAACTCCACCAACTGGAGGACAGATGGCGTTGGCTCACATTCACTTGTTATTTGGACTGAAACGTGATGCATATTTCCACTGGTGTGAACGAACCAGCAAAGTGGAGAGGAGCGGCTGCAAAGCTTTAAAAACATAAAGAATACCCATAATGCACCTCTCTGGCAGCTTCATTGGAACAGATTATTTACGAGGCAGTTTAGGAAATTGAAAATATCCCGATTTAAAGGTCCCCTATTATACTGTTTTTCATCAATATATTAAAGGTCTCAGATATATACAAACATGTCTCTGAAGTGTTTGGCTCCAAACACCAAACAGATCATTGCAGCATCCCATAATCCCCTCTGTTTCAGCCCTGTTTCAAAAGTGCTGATTCTCTGTCTGTTACTTTAGATGAAAATAAGGAGCCCCTCCCCACGCCCCTCTGAGAGATATTTGGTTAAAAAGAACACAATAGCCGCGTTCACACCAAGTACTTTCCTGTACTTAGTTCCGGCACTAAGTGCCCCGGCGCTTTTAACCCCAGGGCACTTAGTACAGATCGCGTTCACACCGGAGTACTTTTCCCTGAGGGAAGATTACGCAAATGAGCCGCTGACGTCACTTCTTCTTCTTCTGCTTTGGCTTTACTGGCAGGCCACAAACCACTTCACGGCGAGTACAGTAGGTGGCGGTATGCACCTTAAAGTTGTTTGCAATCCGCTACAAAACAAGACAAGCAGAAGAAGAAAAACTTCCCGCGTATACTGTCTGTTGTTTACCTTCCGACCTCAGACATGATGGAGATGGAGTCGACTGAAGTTGTGCTGTTTGTGCTCATGTTATACAGCTTTGTAACTTCGTTAATGCGGCCAGAGCCTGAGCCTATTAGGCGTCCGACACAAATCCGGAGCCGCCACACGTCGAATGCTATAATCGCAAAGTTTCTTCAGCATCAAAGGCAGTTTAAAAGCCTTAGGAAAAGGATTGGCCGACGGAAAGCACACATGATTGCCATGTTTCACCGTAGGATAGCTGATGACGATGAGCGTTTTCACGCCCTAAGAACAGCAATGGTAAGTTCAGTAAATTATTAATACTATCTAATGTAGGATTTGTGGAGTTATGTAGAGCTAATTTGCGCCTTTGTATGTGTTCCAGATATGCAAATACTACGGGACGCGTCGTGTCCCGCGCTCTCTCTGGGTGAACAATAGAACCTCGGCCTGGTGGGAGAACGTGGTGCCAACGTACACCGATGTGCAGTGGATCCAAGATTTCCGAATGTCCAAGCACTCTTTCCAATACCTCTGTAGTCGCCTGGAAGCAACGTTGGGGAGAAGCGACACCAATTTCCGGGAGTGTGTCCCTGTGCCTAAAAAAATCGCCATGGCACTGTGGAAACTTGCGACCAACTCTGAGTACAGGACCATCTCTCATTTGTTTGGAGTCGGCAGATCTACAGTGTGTTACTGTGTGCACGAGTTCTGCTCCTCTGTTGTGAGCATACTCCTTTGTGAGTTCATGCCATGGCCGAACGCTGAGAAGTTAGAGGAGATGGCGTTATTTTTTGAGCGCAGATGGGGTGTGCAACAGTGTGTAGGTGCAGTAGATGGATCACACATCCCCATTCTGAGACCAGAGGAATACCACAACGAGTATTTCAACCGCAAAGGCTGGCACTCGCTCGTCCTGCAGGGTGTTGTGGATGGTAGAGGCCTCTTTTGGAATGTTTTTGTTGGCTTACCAGGTAGCATGCATGATAGCAGAGTGTTAGGCATGTCATCACTGTGTAGTTTTGTGGATAAGGGTGGTCTACTTCCTCATGTAACAAAGAATATTGGTGGACATGATGTGGGTTACTATATCCTTGGTGACTCAGCCTACACCCTGCAAAGATGGCTGATGAAACCTTTCCAAGGAAGGCTCACACCCGAGCAACTTGTGTACAATCACAAAACAAGCCGAGCACGAGTGGTGGTGGAGAACGCTTTTGGCAGACTGAAGGGCAGGTGGCGGTGCTTGATGAAAAGAAACGACTGCAAGATGGACAAGATCAAAATCCAGGTGGCAGCATGTTGCGTATTACATAACCTTTGTGAAAGTAATGATGATGAGTACAGGGACGAATGGACTGCCTTACCGGCGACCCAGCTTGATGGGCCAGCGCCAGCCATTGCCGAGGCTGGGGGGCAAGACACACGCACAGCCCTTATGACGCATCTGAACAGCGTGTAAATTGTACATTGTAAACAATAAATGTAAACATTGACAATAAAGCTGATCATTTGTACAGTGCTTTTGTTTCTCTCTTTCATTTTGCAGTCAAGACAGGCAACATTACAATAGTGTAATAGTAGCCAAAACTAACATACATGTTAGTAACTAAAGTGTCAGTTGTACATGTCAGTAAACATTGTCAATATAAAATAAAGTGTCAGTTGTACTATATAATAACAGTAATAACAATATAAAATAAGGATCTGTTTAATCGCCATGTCGGTTTTCTTTATTGCACTCTCAAGACATAACATGAAATAGAACAATTTTTATGTCGTAACTCTTCTATTATACGGCTCTGCTGTCAACAAATCAGGAAAACGGAGACGAGGGGAATGTAGAAATCGGTAAATAACTTCAGAAATGTATTGATAATTGTTCTGCTTTTTAATGTAAACTTGAATTCATAGTAAACTAGCTGCTTTTGAGCACTTTACTTTTTACATGGGCCATTTTGAACATGACGTGACTGTATTCAAACTAAGTCACCATCTACCCCTAGTTTCATTTGGTGCATCAAAGTCTTTATTTTGCCCTATGATGATACTAACCTAGCATTCACAACCCTAGTTTTTTTATGGTTTCATTTTGGAAATAAAAACATAAAAAATGGAAACATACATGTTAGTTTTGGCCCATAGTGGACTCCATGTTGTGTTGTGTGAAATGGGGGGGAATTAAAAGTTTAGGTCAAATAATATTTAAAATGATATAAATTATCATATTTGTGTATGTGCCGCTGCCATTCCTCCACAAGGTTGCAACATTGATGATAAATAAATGACAAATAAAGCTTTGCCAGTTTATAACCGATGAAACATGATGGTATCAGAATAATCACTTACATGTGATGTATAGGATGCTACACAGGTCACAAAAGATAA
Source organism: Trematomus bernacchii (assembly GCF_902827165.1). Lineage (NCBI taxonomy): Eukaryota > Metazoa > Chordata > Actinopteri > Perciformes > Nototheniidae > Trematomus > Trematomus bernacchii. Next base: position 1,403,815 of record NW_022987739.1, on the reverse strand, counting down.
AGTGTCAGAAATAAGCAAGATACAGGATCTGTTTAATCGCCATGTCGGTTTTCTTTATTGCACTCTCAAGACCAGAGATGGGGTCGTTACTAAAAAAAAGTAATATATTACACCAGGGGTTTTCAAAGTGTGGGAAGGTGAGCCTCCCCTCAGAGAACATATGAACAGCCGCGCCCCCCCTCCCAATTATTATTGCTATTATTATTATTATTATTATTATTATTATTATTGTTGTTATTACATTGCATTTCAAAGAGGTCCAGTAAGAGAACATGTCATTAAATGCTCTGTTTTCGCTGTCTACCTTCCGCCATTTGAAATTATTCCGACTGTTTCTCTCCTCTTGTCTCGTCTCTGTGAGTGTTTGAATCTATTGTGCTGACTCACTGACTGCACCGATTTGATTGGCTGAGTAGCGTCACCTCCTTAAAACATTAAACAATCACTTTTTAAAACCTTTTTATCTTTATGTTTTAAACATATTGTATAAAACTCCTCCACTACTTGGACTATTCCTTGCACCCCTCTAGAATAAGCCCGAATGGTCTCAACCATATTGCATCAGTAATAACGTGCACTTGTTGACTTGTTATAACAAGATCGCAAGGACACTGGTAGCGATCGTACAATTGAGTGTTGTTCAGTTTGTGTGTTGTGGAACATGCGTGTCCGTGCATGAAAATATACCACACACCCAATTACAATAGCATGTTCAATTCACTACCCTGGAAGTTAATAAAGTTGTTAAAGTTGGAACAGCCTGTGGACAGCCGTTCTTCCTTGCATGTCAGTCGCCGACACCTTCTTAGAGGACAGGCACATCTAGCTGCAGCACGACCCGTATATTTTCGCACGCCGTGTTCTCAACACATATCTTTTAAACATTTTTAACATTTTCAACATCGTGGATACATCCTTATATGCTCCCGGCAACACACTGAACGTCAACTTTATCTCCTTATTACACTCACCCCTACTTTAGTGGGAACAATGAGTCTGCGTCTTTGATGCACACAGGAATAAACGCAGATCATCCTCTGGCTGCAGCCTTGACCGGCACTTCCTTTGATCAGAGTCAATGCGGAAAACCCGCACTCACACAGGTAGGTGGAGGTGAAGGGAGTGAGCACTTTAACAGCCTTTTTGGCGAGGTGGGGGGAACTCGGTCTCCACAGACAGGCAAAAGTGTGCAAATGTCACTTTACTCGTCTTTTTCTCGTTATTATTTTTTCTCACGCTGCGCCTCCCCTGAAGCTCTCTGGCGCCCCCCAGGGGAGGCGCGCCTCACACTTTGAAAACCGCTGTATTACACTACTTCGTTACTCTCTACATAAAGTAACTCGTTACTTTACTCGCCCCTCCCTACAGGCAGATCACGCAGACTGCTAAAGATCACGCAGACTGCTAAAGATCACGCAGACTGCTAAAGTTTCAAATGTTCTCTTTAGTTCAGTTTCCATTGTCGCATAAGACTGATCCAGATAGCTCTGACTATGGCTGTCCTCTGTCTCCTGCTATCTGTATTTTGCGCAGTATATCTCTGAACGATGCGATGGTGATTCCACTGTGCAAATGGGCAACATTACCTCTACTATGAAGGATGCTACAAGCCTGTCCATCTCTGCTTTGGTTACCGGTCCTCCAAATTCTAATTTTTGCTGCTTCGGAATCGGCGGCGGCGCACTCACAACATCCTCACTCTGGGTTCGGGGGTCCTTAGCTATTAGCTGCACCTTAGCATGTGTTCTTTGCAGGTGTTTGTTGAGGTTTGACGTGGTGTTTGCAGCAGTGGATAACAGCTTCTGGCCTGGACACAGTTTGCACCTCACCGTCACATTCCTGTCTATTCTTCGGACAAACTCAAAAGAATGGGCATACCTCCACCCCTCGAAAGTTATCGCTGACTCTGCCATGTTTATGCAGCACTGCACGTGGAGATGTGGACGTGCAAGTCGCGCAGATTACGTACATATAAACCTGCGGCGGAAACCCCTCTTGTCTGTCAGTGTGATTATGACTGATTTTATAAAAGTAATGAAGTAACGCGTGTCGGGGCAATGTTAGTAACTGTAGTGTGATTACTGAATTATAAAAGTAACGTGTTACACTACTCCGTTACCGACAAAAGTAATATTATTACAGTAACGCGTTACTTTGTAACGCGTTACACCCAACTCTGCTCAAGACATAACATGAAATAGAACAATTTTTAATGTAAATAAAGTGTCAGTTGTACATGTCAGTAAACATTATATATAAAATAAAGTGATAACAGTAATAACAATATAAAATAAACAGTCCCAGGTGTAGGGATAGTCTCAGCAGCATACACACCTTAGTGCAAAGTTGTGTGTCGTGTGTCAGTATTTACAAAAACTATACCAAATAAACTAAACTAAACTAAACTATGCCTAAACTAGGCATAGGCTCAGCAGCAGACATTAACAGTGGCCACTAAAGGGAGGAAGACCTGTTGGCTTTCACTAGCTGGGAAAGCACTTCCAGAAACCCAGTATTAAATGCAGCTTGTCGCTCATCCTGCCGCTCCTGGCGCCGCTCGCGCTGCGCCGACGCTTCCTCATGGCGCAGCGCCCACACTTCATCCTGGTGCTGCTGGCGCTCCATCTGCTGCTGGAACACTTCTGCCTGGCGCTCCATCGAGGTGAGCATTTTGTCCTCCGTTTCCTGGGCCTTGGTGAACTGCACCACCTGATCTCCGCGCAGCGACTCATTCACCACGGCACGCCGGTCCTCCAACGCCTGGACGGTCTCAAAGAAAAGTGCATCCTGTGTCCGCTTTCCTAAGAGGGGAAAATAAGCAAGATACAAGATCAACAACCAGAGACAATACATCATGTATTTTTTAGCTGCCCGGATTATAACAGACAAAGACTCATTCTGAAAACTGCACTGGAACAACTCAACATCAAGGACATGGATTTCAAGTCAATATATGAAAGTAAATCAAGAAATGAAGCAAACAAGCTGATCTTCAAATTCCTCAAAAGCACTGGTCTGAGGACAAGGATTTAATAAAAACATTTAATAAATCAAAAGTAGGTGGCGATATATGCTCCAAGTGGAAGCGATTTCTTACCGGAAGTCATGTGACCTCTAGCCCGGATGTTTACAATGTTTGTGAGAGAGTAAAAAGGCGCAAACTTTTGTAAATGCCGGTCTAGGCGAATACGTTTTCACGCTGTTTCATAATTATACCAAGAAGGAAATAAACATGATTGTGAACATCAGTTCCATGCGTAACGTTCTTTCAAGACAAAGTTACAGTGTGTGTACCTTTGCGTTTGGTTGCCGGTAAGGGAGACGAGCAAGCGCTTTGATCTTCAACGCCAAGCTCGCTTGTTTCCAATCCCGAGAGTTGATGATTTTCCTCGCCTGAAACACATGATTAGTGCCATGAGTTAGTGAAGCAAATTACAGAAACACTGCACAGTTATTCACAAGTCAAAACGTTTTCATAGCGGCCGAGAATATCTAGCTAGCTAGATGTTAGTAGCCAGCTCGGGGCCAGTGTTAGCTAGTTCAGCCTAGCATGGCTAACTTGATCTACTGAGCAAATAAAAGTACATCTGAGACCATTATTGTGCAGATTAAAACCCCAGTGCATGTAGTTGCTTTTACCTTCGTCGTGGTCGCCCTCTAAATCCGCCGTTGGAGCGGCCTCCGATGCCATACTGCCTGAATCAAGGCTCGATGCTGTACCTGAGAATGAAGGTCTGTGGCCTAGCAAAGCATCCAAGCGGTCGAACCATTTACTGGTCCTCCGGTCGTTACCACTTTTATTGTTCCAGTCTTTAGTTTTTTTGTAGTCCTGCCGGAGTTTCTTTATTTTCAGCCGGCATGCCATGGCGCTGTGCAAGATTCCCATCTCAAGCAACTTGTTCGAACAACGATCGAACATCTTCGAGTTGGGTACTGGCTTCAGCAGCATTCCCTGGGTCGCGTCCTCGGCGTAGATGTCCAGAAGTGCTGATACCTCCTCATCACTCCATCGCTCCGATTTCCTGATGTTTGCCATAACTGCGTTAAAAAACAAACTACTCTCTCCGTCTACTCTCTCCGTCGGTGCGCTGGGGTTTTGTAGCGAGGAAAAACAATGGCGGCTCTACAAAACATTTTCACAGTTGTACGGGGCGTGGTTTGCAATTCGCCCAGCCAATCAGCACTGGGGCACTTTTCACCCACAGGAAAGTACGATCTCTCAGCGGGCTCTAAAAATGGGGGCAAAAGTTCCCGAGATTAAGTACGATTTTTGGTGTGAACGCGACATAAGGGGTACTCACGGAACTAAACGCGAAAAGTACGGTGAAAAGTACTCCGGTGTGAACGCGGCTATGGTGATCTAGGGGGGGGGGGGGGGGGGCTGATTGGCTAATGGTTACACAAGACAAAAAATCGTTATGACATCATAAAGTGGCCAAAATCTGATCAGCTGATTTTCAGACAGGATTTTATATAAATGGATCAGGACAAAAAGAGAGGGGGTCTTTTTTCCTGAAACTTTCATAATCTCTTTACACAGGGGGGACACATGTTGATGTAGAAGAGACATGAACAAGTGGATTTTGCATAATAGGTGACCTTTAAGAGAAGAACGACCGATCACTGTTACTGATGTCGGTCCTCTCTGGTGTTTGGAGTTAGTGTCTACACCTGTCAGCAATTTAAAGATATGAAATATTTGAAGGCCCATGTCAAGTTTACAAATGGGGGGATACAGGACCCTCAGATCTACAGGTTTATTGAAGGCTATAGAATCATGTGGACAGCGGTAACGTGGCTAATGTTATGCTAACTGAATGCTAACCAAACGTCGGCATATCATGAATAATTGATCTCCCATATATGTACTGTGATATATCCTGAATCATATTTCCCAGTGTAGTGCTCTGTTCCTGTAGTTCAACACATTCAGCGTCTCTTGCGGATGTTTGCGACGTCTCCCTGTTAGTTTAAAAGAATAAAATGTAATCCCATGGTCCTTTTTTGTTTTATTCGTTGGTCATAGGAGGGACATAACAGTTCCTAACAACGCTGTACAAACGTTTAATGTAATAAAAGTTACGCTACTTCGCTCCCTGTATGGATGGACGACGTCTTTTCCCCATTGGAGAAAAGTAAAGTGGACAGTGAGGATGTCCAGAGAGGAGCCTGTTTCATCATAGTATCAATCCTATGACAAAATCCATATTATTGCACGTGCTGCTTATCTAAAGCCACTGAGAGCAGGGACATATTGTTTATAAAGTAAACGCTATGCACAAGGGCACAGAAGTCCCTCTCTTACACAGGGTCTGCAGATAAAAACAGCTGATCGTTGGGTTGCTTTACACCCGGGCTTTAAAAGAGACGGAGCAGCAGCAGAGAGGGCGGAGGAGTCATCATTATCTCCATGTTCACACCGGAATAAAAGTGCAGCGTGGCTCTGTAACAAAGGCAGCATCAGCAGAGCCTCGCCCGTCCCTTTCCACCCAGAGAAGAAACATTAATAACCCCCCCCACGACATCGCAGATTATACACACACACACACCATGTAAAGACCAGGATTGCATTTAATCAGGAGACTAAACAAGGTAACTGTATTTCCTTAGAGTTACATAAAACAAATCAGGCTACATTTATAAAAACGTTAGATTACTATCAGGATTAGAGTGTTAGTAAAACCCTAAAAAGAGCATATTTGTTGTAAAAGGATCAGATGTTATCTCTTCTCTGTCAGCTGTACTGTTCTGTAGGATAATACTTGTGAATATATACTTCTTACTGCCTGAATCTGCTTTATGCTTTTCACTTTCTTTGGTTCATTTCCTCCGGGTCCAATTCAGCAGGTGAACCTATGTTCATTAAATAGTGTGTGTGAGCATTACTGTGTGTATTAAACTAAAACTGTAATATGTGTAAGTAAAACAGCCACCAAGTACCAGGACCTGGTCCCTCAATGCAGGGACAAAGGGTGGCAGGCCTGGCCTTTCCCAGTTGAGGTCGGCTGCAGGGGCTTCACAGTGCAATCTGTGTGGAAGATGCTCTGGGAATAGCTGGTAGTAAAAAACAGCTGCTCTTAGGTTGAGGGAGGCAGTGGAAAGAGCCTCTTGTTGGCTCTGGAACAGGCGTGAAAGTTGTGCTGGAAGCCAGGGGAGGAATGTCCGATGAGAGTTGGACAGAGGTGGGATGTAGTGGAGTGTGAATACTTTGTTACTGTACTTAAGTACATTTTTCTGGTATCAGTACTTTACTCCCCTACTTATTTTTCTGACGACTTTTTACTTTAACATTTTTAACACAAATACCTGTCTCTTTCTACTTCTTACATTTTCCAAACAGGCTGGTTCCTTTAGTTTGAATGTGTGTTTGGTGGCGTGATCATTATTATTTAGAGTCATTGCGTGCCTATTGATTTGAACACGATCCGTGTATCCATCATTTCCTGATCTTCTCTAAAGAAGAGGGACCAATGAAAACGTTGTCATGTTGCCGTTGTTCAGCATGGAAACATTCATTAGCTAACAATGACATTATTGTTCTATTAATATAAAGAAAGGTCAGGTACTCTTTAAAACAGCTGGTAGTTATGGGTACTTTTTACTTAAGTATATTTCGAAGCCGATACTTCTTTACTTTTACTTGAGTAAAGAAGTTTAGTCAGTACTTCTACTTTACCAGAGTATTTTTAAACACGAGTATCTGTACTTCTACTTGAGTAAAGGATGTGTGTACTTTAGCCATCTTTAGAGTTGGACCCCCCCTGACGACATCCTCTACTGGCCGAAAGCCTCAGTCAATAGTATATATCTGAAGGTGCTAGCATTAGATGTATTTAATAGTGCTCATGTTTCATTGTTGGTGTATATAGGCTACTGCCTGAATATGCTGAATGAAAGGCAGGTTTTCTTATAAATACAATCTTTTCTGATCCTAAATATCTAGTTTAGTTATTTTCTAAGGTCACATTGTTGTGGTGTCTTAAAAATACACTTCAGTAAAAAACATCTTATTGATAATTCTTTCTTCTTGTGTTTATCTGCATTGCATTTGATATTGAGGTAATCCAAAAGTAAAGGAAGTAATCAGGTTAGGTTACTTAGATTACACTTTTCTTAAAGGTAACAAGTTATTGTAAAGGATTGCATGTTTATTTGATTCACCTCGAGATATGTACGGTGGATAACTTGAACTATTTCATCATGTATATGACTTCCAACCCCAAAGGGGAGAAGAAGCAGATCAGGTGAAACAAAGGACAGAGACATTGTCATTAAGCAGAGAGCACATTTTCCTGAACAGGCAGCAAAGGATGAATACTTTATTATTTTGTTCACGAGTACAAGTAATCTCCAATAATTCGAAGGACAAAGAACTGGTCAAATAAAAACTGTATTCAACGTCAAATAAACTATTTGAAAAAAAGAAAAGAAAAGGTGTTTCCTTTGAGGCTAAACCAAGAACTTTGTGTGATTTTTGGTCAATTCGATTTAAAACTTTGGAATGATACTGAACTTAACAGCAGATAACTATACAGATTTAGAGAGGCCCTATTATGCTTTTTTATGTGCATGTAACCCCCCCCCCCCTGAAAACCACTACATTGGACTCCTTTGTTTACTTCTGTAACATAAGACTGTAACACTTGCGGTCCTATGCTCCAACACATTGTACTTGATAGGCTAAGGGGCGGGACGTCTATAAATGGTTGACCAATAACAACAGAGCTGGCCAGCTAACCAATCAGAGCAGACTGGGCTCTGGTTTCAGACAGAGGGTGAAAAGAGTTGCTGCTTTTTGAACATGAAACCATGGAGACAGTAGAGCCAAAAATGTATAACAACCTGAAAATAAGAATAACAGGGCCTCTTTAAACTCAATTAGGAATGAAAATGCAAATGAAACCCAACAAATGGAGCTCAGATATGATAATGTGGAACTTTTTGTGAAAGTGTTTAATATTCAGCAGTGATAGCCCTCGAGCTCCATCCTGTCACATGAAGTGCGACGCCAACAAAACAAACCCAGAACAGACCGAAGCTTTAAAACAGATCGGCGGGCAGAATGAACAACATGCCAGAGAACAGACGAGGGGTGGAACCACATCGTGTGTTCATCATAAAAATCCTCTGCACCTACACAACACGCTCCGTCACCTCTGCACACAGCTTCAAACGCTCAGACCTGTAATCTCTTTTCCAGTGTTAAGGCACAAACTATTGCTCTGTTAATACAGGAATATAAATGATCTTTGGTTACTGCAATGTCATTTAAACAATCATAACATATTAAAGGTGCTGCTGCTTTGAATGCTATTAAACAAACTTACATGTTTTAGGTGTCTGCATCATAACTCCCAGAAGAGGGAAAGAAATAAAACGAACCAACAGAGAACGGAGCATGCAACCTGCAGCAGCAAAACTCTAAAGTAAGCCTTTCAAAGTGCACATTTTGTATCTTAAAGCCACATCTTTTTACATTTGGGAAAGACCGTGTTACATCACAGAGGTTTTTGGTTTCCAGCTGAGAAACAGATTCAACTTAAATAAACTAAACGGTTTGAAAATGAAAGTAAAGTAAAATCACATTTATGAAACATGATTACAGTGCTTAAAGGGATAGTTTGACAACATGTTATATTACTGAAAGTTAGATGAGGAGATTGACACCTCTGTGTGCTAAATATGGAGCTACAGCTAGGGGGAAGGTTAGCTTAGCATAGAGACTGTAAATTGCCCTGTAAGACGGTTAGCCTAGCTTAGCATAGAGACTAGAAATGAAGGGAAACTGCTGGCCTGGCTCTCTCCATTGGTAATAAATTATCGGAGTAGTGTTACATAAAATCAATGTCTTATCTTTGGTTTGCTTTGAATAAAAACCAACATACATATTTTTTATGGTGGGGCAGATGCATAAAAATAAATCTACAGCTAGGAGACGGTTAGCTTAGCTTAGCTTAGCTTAGCTTAGAGACTGGAAACTAAGGGAAACTGCTAGCATATCTCTGTAAAAGGTTGTTAACAATCTGAGTGCCATTACATCAAGACCTTCATAATCAACATGTGTTATTGTTGGTTTACTCTTATTATTTAAAATAAGTTTTTTTTAGGGGGGGGGGTTGCATTCAGTCTATATAAAAATACACGATAAAAAAGACGTAAATTCTCCCATGTAACTCTTTCTTAGGGCTGCAACAAACAAGTTGAATTTTCTTTAATCTCACCAATGACTCTAGATGAATGGTTTGCATGTATAATGTGAGAAAATATTGAAAAATCTCCATCCCAGCTTCTCAAAGTCCAAGGAGATGTCTTTTGATTTCCTGTTTTTTCAGTGAAAAACGTAGAGATATTTAAAATCGACTAATTGTTGCAGCTCGCCTGTAAAAAAGTAAATATATGTATTCACTAAAATGTCAAACTATTCCTTTAATGTGCCACTGCTATAACAGGTTTAATGAGTCAGAATGAGCATAATTACTGGTAGATTGTTGCTGTATAATAGCTTTTTTGGTGTATACTTATAATGCATGATCAATGAATAAAGTTGACATAATTCTTCAGTGGAAAGTACTGCAGGACAGAACAGCTGTAAATTCGATAAACAGTCTTAAAACATTAAGCAAACAAATGTTCGCAAATCCAGCAAAAACACTGCAACGTGCACACGACACCGACCTGCTGATTTAGGTAAAGATAAAACTCTTTGAGAATCTGTACTGCGAAATGTTTATGTAGAAAAACATAAAGTCTGTCTTCTCAGGAGTATAAAAACACTGATTAAAGGCCGCGGTGATCCACGTCTTTATGCACTTACAGGTGGAAAATAAACTCCTTAAAAAAGGCAGCTATGGAATAAAACAGCTACTGAGATGCATAAACAAAATCCAGGATTTACGAACAGGAAGTATTCCAGTTCTTCCATTATAAAAAACATCCCAAATATAAAGTACCTATGTGTCTCTCTTATAAAAGAATCTCAATAAAATTAGATTTTTATATAAAAACTAGCGTGCAAATTGGAGTCTGAGCATCATCTTTAAGACATCAGGAGGTTTGATCGGACTTCAGTCTCTCCTCCGAGTTTCTCGAGTATTTGACGCAGAACGAGTCTCCGTCGGGGGGAAACTGAATGCCGTCTGACGGGGAGAGCAGCGGCGTGGAGGTGATCCAGGAGGAAGCATCTAAAGTCTGATCCAGGCAGTCTTTGGAGGCAGGAGGAGCAGCGTCTTTGGTATAAGGCAGAGTGTCTTTATCTGCAGAGGGGAGCTCCTTCTCACTGTCTGTGTGCAACACCGGCCCGCTCCTCTGCTGCTTTTTATCGCTAAAGGAAGTCTTGCCGAGTGACAGGAAGTGAGGCTTAGGGCCGAGCGGCGACCCCGCTTTGACCCCGCTGAGGCTTAGGATGTTTCTCCGGGTTTCGTAGGGGAGTTTATCCAACTGCCTGCCGACCTGCACCGGGCTGGGGAACAGCGTGCCCTGACACGCCCTGTAGAAATATCTGGAAGCAAAACAGAGACACACATTAGACAGAAATACTCCTCTGCAAAACATCTCTCACAGCAATAACTGTAGCCAGGGAAGTTAAAATGATCAATTTACCACTACTTTAATCTATTTAAGAGGACATTTTCTGCTCATTTTCAGGTTCATATCAGTATGTAGTGTCTCTACTGTGACATGTCTTCATGCTTTAATGTTCAAAAAGCGCTTTATTTTTCTCATACTGCCTGTGCTGCAGCACCTCTTTTCACCCTCTGTCTGAAACCAGAGCCCAGACTGCTCTGATTGGTTAGCTGGTCGGCTCTGTTGTGATGTGTCAACCACTTAGAGATGTCCCGCCCCTTAGCCTATCACGTACAATGTGCTGGAGCGCTAGCCAATAGAAGCACAAATGTTCATTAGTAATGTCCCTATGTTTTGGAAGTAAACAAAGATCACACTAAAGGGAAGTTAAAACCCCAAAAAGAAAAATAGGGCCTGTTTAAAATAAGAACAGCATTGCTTCGAACAGTGAAAGAATGCCGGCTCTTTGGATAAACCTGAAGAACATCTGGTGCAGAGAGAGCTCGTTGCATGGGTCATAAATTAGAATTAAATAAATAAATCTGAGGAACAGGGGAGTGGGTATTCAGTGAGACACAGATGTGGGGGGGGGTACCTGGGCAGTAGAGCGGCTGCAGGTGTGATCACACACAGCAGGTAGAACAGGGGGTCCTGCAGGAGGCGCTGCATGCTCCAGTACGGGTTGGAGGGGGAGTAGCAGGTGGGGCAGGAGGCGTTGTAGCACAGCGCCACGGTGAAGAACAACGAGATGCTGAAGCAGATGCACAGCCAGTTCATCCACGTCTGAGGGAGAGGGCACGGAGGAGGGGTATTAGCTTTCTATTCGATTAAAATACACCAGGATGGACATTCAAAGCCTTAAAACAAGAAACAAAATGTCTGAATGTGTCGGTCGCATAATTTAGAATGAAGGACACAAAAAATATCTGATTTAAAAAAAACCTATACGACGTTTCCTGAAGCACTTTTTACCTTTTTCTTTTGCACTTTTTATTCATTGAAATGGTTTTGAATCAAAAAGGCAAACTTATTTATTTTCAGGGAGTAAAAGTTTGAAAAATAAATGTATTTTACTAGATGACTTAAATCCAAAAGTAGATTACATGAATGACATCAAAAAATGTAAAAGGTAAATAAATATATAACTTTAATTTATGTCCATTATCTTTTTATTTGATCCAATAACTTTTATTATTATTGTTTTTATTTATAAGAAGGAAAACAAATGTTACTTTAATTTATTTCCATATATCCGTTATTTTCGTACTTCAAAATAAAAGCATGCAGTCTGTATGAGCTGCGATCTATCTTAATGATAAGAGATAAGAAATATGCATTTGATATTTGTAGTATTTATTTGCTGCAGATGTTTGCCTCTGAAGCACTTCAATACTTCTATCAGATATTTTACATTGGTTGATATTTGGATTTAGATACAATTTATTTTGCAGCCCTATCTAGAACATATCATACATTCAAGCAGGTGAAAAAAACCTATACATTCAAAAGGCTATTTTTAGGCATATATTATGGGTCTCAGATAAGAACATGTAAAAACACGTCTATGATGTGTTTTGCTCAAAATACAAACAGATCATGCATTTTAGACATCCCTCATATCCCTCTGTTTTAGCCCTGTTAGAGAAACGCGGATTTTGGGTTCTTAGCTAATGCCTGATCAGAATTCTACCGGAGATCAAGTTACATTCTGCTGTGATAAGACACAATCCTGTTCTAAACCACATCAAGGATTATGTCTGAAACAGTATGGAGCTCAAATGTTTTTTCTCTTGCGGGTTTACCACAAGGTGAGTTCCTTTTTTTATTTCCTGCTTTTTAAACACGTGCTCTCCAGTACAGGTTAGCTCTGAGTGTTAGCGAGGCTTGCTAATGTAAACAAAGACGAGATTACGTCCAAAACACGTCAGACATTGTTTCTGATAGCAACTTTCTGTGGGTCCACCATCCGAAATGACGTAATATCGGCAGCAAATCTGTATCCGCTCGTTGTACCCCCATTTTTAAAATATGTGGGTACGGAGGAAAAGAGAAAGGGTTTTATTTTCTGACGCTGCGTGAGTTCCCCGACGCACCGCGGACACATATTTATGTATAAAAGACATCAAAAAGTGCATTTTGCATGATACAAAAATCATTTTATATTCTCTTTTCAAGCTGTTACAGCAAAACTGTCCTCATGCCCCCATGACTGACAGACATCTGACAAGGTGAATGCTATAAAGAGTGTGTATTGTCCCGCCTGACACACACACACACACACACATAATTAATTACAGCCTCACAGCTCTTGCCTGCTGTCATCTCAAATACCTTTAATTGACTTTCACAGCATTTTCCCATCATGCATCATTCATCATTCATCCGGAGCAGCAGGATGTTTACCTGCCGCTCACCGTGAAAACCTCTCTGTGCAGAAAAGGACATTTTCAACATGTCGGGGGGGGGGGGAATTTACAGCCTCAGCATAATGGAGGAGACTCTGACCCACTGCACGGTCGTAAATTTAAAATGGATCCTGACCAGCACGTTTACGGGAAACATGTGGACACCTGAGAGTAAAACCAAGAGAGCAGGGAGGGAGTATATAAATATTTTGGAGCATTGGGGGAGGCAGTTTGCTGTCAGAGTGATTTATAGCCTCTGATTCTTAAAGCTTTCTGATCCAATTTCATCCGCTGCAGCTAAATGTTTCTTCATTTGAGTGATAAAAAGCAGCACAGAGAGAGAAGCCTTTCCAAGTGATGAAATCTTATAATTACACCGCTTAGTTGAACACTTGATTCTGATTGGTCGATTATGACATTCTGGAGGTCTGTTATTTTGACTGTTGCCTCGGAGGATCAAGGGACTATGTGCAGTCATATCAATCCGCAGAAAGAGGTCCCGGCAGTTTAACGTCAGCGGTGGACAGCAAGCGATCCGTTTTTTTCAGTCAGAAAACGGAGTTTCCTTCTTACCCAGGTTTTGGTCTCTATGCCCAGGTGCACCAGTATGGTGAATAAAGCCAGGGAGGTGATGGGAGTTCCCCACGTAAACAAATCCACATCAGAGTCAGCGTAGGCCTGAGGAGGAGGAGGAGGAGGAGGAGGGATGAGTCAGTCCAAGCAGATAAACAATCTGAAGTAAAGTTATGGATTTATAAGGAAAATTATGAAAATTAGACTCACAAAGTAGGGGATGAAGAAGCAGACCAGACTCTGATAGAAGGCATCGATCATATTCATCCAGAACATATATGGCTTGTATTCCTGTCACAATAAAACAATAAAATGTAAAACAGAAACTAACTGTGAACGACATTATATTCATACCCAGGTTATATAGATCTATAGCATGATAACAACAACCATTTAAATACTGCAACACACCGGATGAGAAACACTTCTTCCTTTCACCGTTAGCTTCTTTAAAAAGATATGCACTCTCTGCTTTAACCACAGATATTTTCAAAATAAAAGCGCACGGACCTCAGAGTTCTGCCCGTTGACGTAGAGCTGAGGTAGTTGTTGCAGAGTGTCTGCAGACACGTCTTTGTCCAGCGTGCCGGTGATGAGCTGAGGGAAGGCGGAGAACATGAGGTTGAAGAAGATCAGGTACCACTGATCGACCATGGCCGACCCGGAGAACCCGCAGTAGAACTGATACCAGAAGATCAGCGCCACGAACATCTGGGGACAAAACATAACGGAGGGAAATCAATTATTCACTTTTTTTTGGTTTACATTTTTATTGCCACTTTGAATCTCAAGCCAAAGACATTTAGAAATGTGTTTTTCCCTAAAAAAGAAAATATACAATAAAAATAATTAGCAGATAACATACAATATTAATGTAAAACAATTAATTCTGTATATTCTTATATGATGCACTCAATAGACACTCTTTTTTATTGGTTAATATGTGTATATTTACTGTTAATGTTTTTTTTTTTTTTTTATTACATTTTATTTTTTATAATTTTCATTTTAAGAAGATATGTATAAATATCAATCCACAATTTTGTTTATTTATTTACAGTATTTTATACTAATTCTTTTATATGTTTCACTCATGAGTTGTGGCTTGTTGACATGCTGCTGTAACAAAACAATCTCTTCAAAGCAAGGTTTTTTTTAGCCACTGTTTTTGGGGGTTTATCCAGAAGACAGAAGAAGTATGTTTAGCTAGAAGATCATTTGTTTTAATTTTTTCTTGGTGTTATTAAGAGTTTTGGACTGTCTGGTAGTTTAACTGAAACTATCTTATTCACATATTTGTATTAAAGTGCACCTATCATGCTATTTTTAGGCAATAGCATAGGTCTCAGATATATAAATATATATTAAAAACATGTCTATGAAGTGTTTTGCTCAAAATACCAAACAGATCACCCATTCTAGCCATGCCTCATATCCCTCTATTTCACTTCCTGTTTCAAAAGTGCTGATCTGCCGTGATGAAACGCCATATCATGGATTATCAAGGATTATTTCTGAAACAGTATGGAGCTCAAAGGCTTTCTCTCTTGCCGGTTATACCACAAGGTGAGTTCCTTTTTATTCCCTGCTTCTTCACACACATGCTCTCCAGTACAGGTTAGCTCTGAGTGTTAGCGATGCTAATGTAAACACCGACCATATTGCGTCCAAAACAGTCGGGCATTGTTTCTGATCGCAACGTTTCTGATAGGGCCGTGGGTCCACATTTCAGATATTACGTCATATCGGACGCAAATCTGGATCAGCTCCGTTTTTAGAGATTTGGGTACGGAGGAAAAGAGAGAGGGTTTTATTTCCTGACGCTGCGTGATTTCCCTCACACACCGGGGACACATATTTATGTATAAAGGACATCATAAAGTGCATTTTGCATGATAGGTCCCCTTTAAGGGACATTAGTGTCTGCAGGGATGCTGAGAGGAGTGTTTTTGTGCAGCAGTTAAAGCGTCTCACAGCGTTCTTGTAGAAGAAGTAGAGGATCATGTTGGCGAGGCGGGAGTAGCACCAGTGTCCGTGAACCAGCAGCAGCTTCTGCAGGTACCGGAACCGAGGAAGAGCAAAGTCACTCGCCATCACCGCCTGCAGGAAAACACAGAGACAGTTAGTGATTAGAAAGCAAAAGCTTCACTACACTCAAGCTAACCCCAGTGGAGGCTTGAAGCAAAGTTACAGCAGCATGGAGATGGTCATAATCGTGCAGGATTGTGTGTATTTATTGAGAACACATGTAGTTCATATCTATTTTTTTGGAAGATTGCAAGGAATAGTTTAAAATAATTTATGGAAATATTTAGATAAATCAAAAGGTGTAATATAAGATGTTAATATATTACAGTTTAATTCCACTATTAATTGAGCTAACTTATTGGTTAGCTGTCGGGCTTTGTTGTGATTAGTCAACTGCTTAGAGATGTCAGGACATCAGGAGGACACGTCCCCTCCTGACCCAGAAAGCGACGCAACTTCTGGTCCAGGTTCTCGTCATCTCACGCCTAGACTACTGCAACTCCCTCCTGGCTGGTCTACCTGCATGTGCCATCCGACCTCTGCAGCTCATCCAGAATGCAGCGGCTCGTCTGGTCCTCAACCTTCCTAAATTCTCCCACACCACCCCGCTCCTCCGCTCCCTTCACTGGCTTCCAGTAACTGCTAGAATCCACTTCAAGACACTGGTACTAGCGTACCATGCTGTGAATGGATCTGGCCCTTCCTACATCCAGGACATGGTTAAACCATACACCCCAGCACGTGCACTCCGCTCTGCATCAGCCAAACGGCTCGCTGCACCCGCACTGCGAGGGGGACCCAAGTTCCCATCAGCAAAAACACGTGGGTTTGTTATCCTGGCTCCAAAATGGTGGAATGAGCTCCCCATTGACATCAGGACAGCAGAAAGCTTCCACATCTTCCGGCGCAGACTGAAAACTCATCTCTTTCGACTCCACTTCGAACCCTAACCCTAAAATTACTAACAAAGCACTTATATACTAACAAAGGACTGGCTTATCTAAAGCTAGTTGAGTAGCACTTGAAATGTTTTGGCTCTATGAAACCTGATGTACTTATATGATTCTGTTTTCTTCAAGTTTGTATCTTGTTGGTCGAATGCACTTATTGTAAGTCGCTTTGGATAAAAGCGTCAGCTAAATGCAATGTAATGTCCCGCCCCTTGGCCTGTCACGTACAATGTGTTGGAGCGCTAGCCAATAGAAGCGGTAGTGTTACATAGTGTTGTCCATATGTTTCGGAGGTAACACAGGGATTTTAGCCTTTGCAGCCCATTTACATGCACAGAAACCTATAGAACGCACTACAGGAAAGAGGAAGCAACAAAAGGCATAGCAGGGGCTATATAATACGTTTTGATATATATAATGTATTAAAGTATTATCCCAGAAGCCCCTTTTATCTTCACTTGACTTAAATATATGAGCATGGTTTGCCTGGTGATTAGAAATGATTAATGTAGCGGAGTTTCAACAGATGTGCTGAACAGCAGTGAGCCTCTGCAGACTAATTGGGAATCTCCATCATGCTTTGCAGGATCGCCTCCCTGGACATTTATCCCCTTTTAACCATGCATCCTGCCTTAGCCCTGACCTCAGTGCAGGGACGAGCTGTGAGGAGTAACGCAGATGTACAGTGAGATGCTTCCTGACTCAGCAGCACACTGCTGTTAACTTAAGGGTGTGGTGTGTGTGTGTGTGTGTGTGTGGGCTGTAGCACACACACTTAAGAGTGATGGAAACACACTAATATGCTCCACTCCACGTCCTCCCCTTATCCCCTTATCTTCTATCCTGTTCCTCCTTTCACTCCTCTTATTATCTCCTTACCCTTCATTTCGAGGCACAATTAATATATTTTGTAATAGTTAGTATAAGAATTTAAGTTATACACACCACTGTATATATTGTAATACACCAATTTATTTGTACATATTTCTTTTTGTTATAACATTTAGTATAATGTGCACAATTCAGGTGAATTTCTTATGTTTGTATCAGACATTTTTAATTAATCTGCTTATTGCACTTTTTACATTTAATTTGTATTTTATTTCGTATCTTTTATTGCATGTTTTTACTTAACTTTTTATTTTATAATCAATCGTTTTTATGGAAATTTTTAATTAAACTTTCTCACGTTTATATTAATTTAAATTATCTTCTTTTTGCACATTTTAAATAAAATGTTTTAATTATTTTATTTGTTTATTGCCAATGTTTTACTAAACATTTGTATATCATTTTTATATCATAAAATTAAGAAATAGTTACGACCCAATTTCACCCCTTTATATACAAACACATCCTGATTTAACCCCCCCCCCCCTCTCTGTCCCCCCCTCCTCACCTGCATGCCCTCCTGTCCCGAGATGCCGACGCCCACATCCGCCACCTGGATCATGCTGACGTCGTTCGCCCCGTCACCTGAGATCAGTGAACAGAGAGAGAGAGAGTAACTACACACACTCGGGTACATTATTTGGTTTCCTCCACATTACTGCTAACACGGCAATGGCAGGAAAGCGCTGAGCGAGCAGAGAGAATCCTCCAGAGAGAGCGGAACGAACAGGAAACACGTTGAGAGTCACCCCGAAACCCCCGAGTCACCTTCATCATTCTGCTGCTTCATTAAAACTAAGAGTTAATTACTAAGGTGATCTAAAGTCACGCTGTGCAGACTCAGCGGTCACAGCGAGGGTGATATATGCCGTTAAAAACTTTGCAATATATACCTGGCAGCTAAATCCTCAGAACTGTTACAGGATGTGTATTTTGTAAAATGTGTAACTTTTTATTGTCATTTTTTTTTTTTTTTTATCTTAAGTACTTTTGTATGCTTAGGTAACATTAAGCTGTCTTTAAGTACATTTCCCCTCTGTGGGACTATAAGGTATTCTGATTCTGATGAAGGTGTTATGTCAGGCTTGGACCTTCTCAATATAACTATATAATAACTGTATGTTATTGAATTACAGTTTCCAGATTTAGAGAAGCTCCTCGTCTCCTCCGCAATTATTAGGGGAATGTCAGATTTATGAGAAAAAAAGTCTGAAATTTGAGAAAAAAGTCTGAATTCTGAGATGTTCTGCTTAAATCTGAATTAGAGAATATTAGAAAAAAGTTAGAAGTTTGAGATTTCAGAAAAAAATCTGAATTTCCAGAAAAAAATCTGTATTTTCAGAAAAATTGACCGAATTTTGATATTTTTGGAAAAAAAAAGTCAGGATTTGAAAATGTTACAGAAAAAGTCTGAATTCTGAGAAAAAAAAATTCCCCTCTGTGGGACGACAAGGTATTCTGATTCTGATGAAGGTGTTATGTCAGGCTTGGACCTTCTCAATATAACTATATAATAACTGTAAGTTATTGAATTACAGTTTCCAGATTTAGAGAAGCTCCTCGTCTCCTCCGCAATTATTAGTGGAGAGAGGAAGTACAAAGAGGCTGATTAGATTATAATCATCATTATAGAGGTTCGTGTGTTAGTTAAAGGTAGGGTAGGTACATTTGAGAAACCGGCTCGAGATACACTTTTTGTTATATTCCATGGAATGCTCTTAACATCCCGATAGCAATGAATATCTGAAGTGCTTTGACAAAAAATCCATAAAAAAATGTCATCTGTGGAAGCCGTAATACTGTAAAAAGCACGACCAATCATCTGAGCCGGCCCGGCTAAAATAACTGGATGGCCTACCTGCCTGTCAGCCTTCCATCTGTGCACAAACTTATCTCGTGCCCTCATTGGTCATGTGCGCGTTCGTGTGTGTTGGAGGAGGGGCTCTATAAGGAAGTGGCAGATTTTCTCCGGTTGTGTATTTTCAAATTCTAGCGATCTCGAGCTGGTTTCTCAAACTTACCTACCCCACCTTTAATGTAAAGAAAATTGTATGTGCGGTCATGTGCAAACGTATATATAGTTTGTTAATTGGGAAATTAATATATCCTGATAAGATATGAATTACTCCTAAAGACGTCATGAGATGATGACCTTTCGACATCTGGAACATGTCCAAGTTTAGGACATTACGTTACATGTCACTTGTTAGACGCTTTTATCCAAAGCGACTTACATACTCAATACTGTGGGCAATTCCCACAGGAGCAATTTGGGGTGAAGTGTCTTGCCCAGGGACACAACGACATGCTGACTGCAGTGGGGTTTGAACCTGTGCCCCCCTGATCCGAATACCAACGCACAACCCACTGCGCCACACGCCTCCTAGGACACCTGACAATGTTCGTGCGTTAAACACGGTTAGGGGAAATGTTAGTGTGTCATTTAGCGACCTATATCTGCTGTCTGTTTTGTTGTACTCATGGGGCCACTACACCATTTGACTGCTTGAGAGCAAAGGTAGTGTTTCCTCATTATTATTGTTTGTTGTACAACGAAATAATAATTGATCAACTATATCTGTGTTTGTGTTTTATTGATTCCTCTCTGTTTCATTCTTTCCTGTTGTGAGTGCTAAATTGCCACAACAAAGGTGTGTGTGATGAGTGTGTGCCTCTTTATGACATTATTAGTAAGGGATAACGCTAAGACAGGGGTGTCCAAACTATGCCCGCCGACCATTTTGAATCGGCCCTCAGCTAATTAAATAAGTATAATGGAATATGGCCCACAGATTAAACTTGAGCTTGTCTTATATTGTACTTCTTGAATATAAATGTTAAAATACATTACACAGTAGTATTCATGTGTTAATAAGAACACTTTTCAAATACATTCAGTCAATTAAAGTTGGAAACATTTTCTAACAAATCTTAGTTGATAAGAAAAAAGCCCAATGACTTATTTCCATAACAAGCTTGAAATACACCGTTCATATTTCTCCTTATTATAATCAATCTGAGGCTTCTGTTTTGAGGGATGAGCTGCCAACACTCACATCATTTACCTACTTTTGATTGATTTTGCTGACTTATAACTGAACTTATGAGGCAATATACCTCTAGTGAGTGTCCCAGCCCTTCGTATATTTGTCTGTATGTTGCCCTCGGAGAAAAAAGTTTGGCCACGCCTGCGCTAAGAAAATAAAACTCTGTTACACGGCGCACCAACGGCTGGCTCTCCGACAACAATTTAAAATGAAGGCAGCTCTGATTTTATGTTTTCTGTGACTGCCCAAGTCTGTTCAGAGTTCCTTTCCACTAACAATTCCTTAAACACTACAGAGACCAAACCGTCTTTTTGTTGGTGTTTACTTCCTGTCTGTCTTCTTCTGGTGATTTATCTGACGTCCAGCGCACCCTCGTTTAACCTCTTTTCCTTTTGCTCTCTCTTGATCCTCCTTAGCAACGGTCATTATAGTGCTTAACAACGGCCTGTACTACTGTCACCTCTGAAATGTCCGAATTGACCAATCAGAATTGAGTATTCAACTAAGCCATGCTATACATCTTATTAAAGAGGCCTTTTCTGTTTTTTGGGGTTTTCAAAGGTCTGCAATGGCTAAAAGCCCTTTGTTCCCTCTAGAGGCAGTTTTGTTGTCTGTGTTGTTGTTTATACATTGTATGTATATTCTGTACATGTTGTGACAATAAATCTAATCTAACCTAATTTTATAAACACAGGAAAACCAGATTGACATTCAAGAGAAATAGGACACTGGTCACTTATTTTTTGTATCTGTTCCTGATTCTGTTTCTACAAACTCTCAAACCAGAGTTGGTGAAGTTTGTAAATGTATGAATAATATCAGCTGCAGGTTATTTATTCGTCAGTAGCAGTTTATTTAATGATGAATTCTTTGTTTCTTCGCCAGAGCAGCGAGTACATGAAGTACCTTATGACTCGGAGGATAAATCTGAGGGGAATGTTAAAGCCCTGCCAACAGGTGAAATCAAAGAGCAATATTTCACTAACAGCCTCTTTTAGTCAGAAAAACACTTCTGAAGTTCCAGAAAAAATATTATTAAATACCTTTGCAGCTCTCTGTAACGCCTCAAACACATGAGAAATCACCAGGAGCAGAAATAAAACATCCGTTTCACTTATTTCATGAAAAAGTATTAGCTCTAAAGTTTAAGCTTAGCATCGGGAAAATATTAGATAAACATCCTGATGGTTGGATTTCCACTGGTAGCTACAACATTTCGGGATTTCAAAATTTGAAGAAAAAGTCAACGTTTTGAAAACAAAATCAGAATTCAGAGATTTTCATTAAAAAGTCAGAATTGGTGTTCTGGTCTCAAAATGTCAGATTTATGAGAAAAAAGTCTGAAATTTGAGAAAAAAGTCTGAATTCTGAGATGTTCTGCTTAAGTCTGAATTTAGAGAATATTAGAAAAAAGTTAGAAGTTTGAGATTTCAGAAAAAAATCTGAATTTCCAGAAAAAAAATCTGGATTTTCAGAAAAATTGACCGAATTTTGATATTTTTGGGGAAAAAAGTCAGGATTTGAAAATGTTACAGAAAAAGTCAGAATTCTGAGAAAAAAATATTCTGAGATTTTTACCAAAAAGTCAGAATTTCGAAAGCTGAGACAGAAAGGGGCGTGGATTTTAAACCTGAACGTACCGATGGCGAGGGTCATGACCTTCAGTTTGTTGCGCACCAGTTTGACCACCATGCTCTTCTGCAGCGGCGTGGAGCGGCAGCAGAGCACCGCGCGGCAGCTCTGAGCCACGGCCAGGAACTTCTCCTCCAGACTCTGATCCAGAGCGTAGGCCAGCGTGCGGCCGTCGATCACCAGGCCGATCTGGTGCACCACGGGGGGGGCGGGTGGGCAGGAGGGAGGAGGGGGGGTGAAGATCCCAAAGGGGGAGACGTTGCTGTGGAAAGATTTGGTGGTGGTGTGATCTGAGGAGCTGCAGAGGAATTTGGCCTGGATGTAGTGAAGACTCTCGTCCAGCAGCAGAGCACACGCCTCCTGTTCAGAAACACAGCGGCTAGTCAGGTAAACTGAGCAACATCTGGCACACAGATGTGAAGCTGCTCAGAATTAACATCGTCCTCAAATGGCCTCTTTAAAAATGTGTTTCCGAGACGAGAAACTCAATATTATTGTGAGTGAATGTCTCACCAAGAGGGAGATGAAATCGTTGATACTATTTTCATGACTGTAAAGTAGATATTTAATCTTCTTGTTGTGATTTTTTTGTCATACTCTGTAAAGCACTTTGGGCTATGTCAAGCATGAAAGGTGCTGTATAAATGCTGATACAGATACAGTGGAGCTGAGAGCTAAATGCTAACGTCAGAATGCTAACGTATTGGTGTTTTTTTTTCTGTTTTTCAGTTTTATTGTGTATTGCTCCTCCCTCCCACCTGAGAGTCGGCGTTGAGCGTCAGGATCTCCTCCTCGGGGTCGAGCAGTTTGCAGGCGTAGGCGATGTTGACGGCAGTTTCCTGTTTGTCTCCCGTCAGAACCCAGATCTGAAGACCCGCCTGCCGCAGCGACGCGATGGTTTCAGCGACGCCGTCCTGCAGCCGGTCCTCGATGCCCGTCGCTCCTGAGGAGGAGAAAGAAAACGGTGATACAAACTCTAACATCCTTAACAGCAGGAGGAAAATTAGACTGAGTATTGGAGGTATAACTGTCAAGTGGGAACTAAGTTTTTTTTTTTTGTGTACGTTTTTGTGTTTCTCTTATTTTCCTACAGTACTGTTATGATTGGCTGTGAATAAGAAAATATGAAGGACATACCATCTAGTTCTATTTTTTTTTGAGAAAGGGGCAGGTCATATAAGATTATTTTCTTCTCCCTGCTCCTTTTCGGGTATGGTGTGTTTAAAGAGACATGTTTTGTAAATAATTGTTATACATTAAGTTGTGCATACCATGAACGGAACAAATACAAATTAAATGAAATTGAAGGTAAAAAAAACTAACAAAAAATATGATTAACTGACAGTAACGTGGTTAATTTATGAGAAAGAAACTCCCAAATTAATGAGGATTTTTAAATATTCTCTGAGAACGAATAAAGTATTACATGTACAGCACTTGGGCTCGACCAAAATTCGTTTTTAAATGTGCTCTATAAATAAAACTTGATTTGATTTGATTCTAAATTATGAAATCACAAATTTACAAGTAACAATGTGAATGCCATATGAGATTAAAGTGTGAAATTCACGTTAAAAATACATACTCTGTTAGATTAAAGGGGTAAATTAGCAAGGAAACATCTCAGATATTCTTCAAAATTTGAGAAATTAAATGTGTGATTTAGAATACAAGGTTTTTCCGATTTTTGGAGAATGTCTGAGTTTTCTCTCCCAAATTAAGACTTTTTCCCTGACTCCATTAACGCCATAATAATTTTTTTACCAACAGTTTCCCTACTATGCTTTCATAGCCAAAAATAATAATGTATTCATGTAATTAAAACATAGATAATTAAGGTATTTTTGGGATAAATCCATGAATTACCCAGCAGCTGCAGGTTGGTCTCCAGACGCAGCGCCGACTCAAATAGCAGTTCCTCTCGACCCTGGATCGCCGTCTCCGCCTCAAGGTGGCGCTGCAGCCAGCATGCATATTGCTCCTTACTCATGACCTGACACACAAACAAACACACACACACACACAATCACACACACATAATCACACAAGCACACAGGGTTATAATGAGCGCTTCTGGTGAGAGCATATATCAACAGCCTGGGAAAGTGGCACAGATTGCGATTGAGTCACGGAGAATGACTCTGAGCTGGGCTGCAAACACGGAAATGTCCAAAAAACCTCCAAAAACTGGAGAATTATCATTTTTATTTTTAAACAAAGCAAGGGGAATTATTGTGATGACATTATGAGAAGATATCCTAACCCAGGGGTCGGCAAGTAAGTTTGGCCTTGGGCCAAAACATTTCTGAGCCACTGGATGGCGGGCCAGAACATAATCAAAGGCTAATTTAAGACATTGATTGTTAAAATCGCTGCAGTTATTATCCAGTGGAATGCCCTTACCTACTGGCCTAGTTAAATCAAAGTGGTTCATTTTGTTTGGCTTGGCAGTGTTTTACACACCGTCTTATTTGACTTTCTCAGGACTTAAAACTGTTTTTGGGGGCAGACCTCCACAAAGAAAAATAAATATATACACACGAACATAATGAAAGGCTAATTTAAGTCATTGATTGTTAAAATCGCTGCAGTTATTATCCAGTGGAATGCCCTTACCTACTGGCGTAGTTAAATCAAAGTGGTTCATTTTTTTTGGCTGGGCAGTGTAGTTTTACACACCGTCTTATTTGACTTTCTCAGGACTTAAAACTGTTTTTGGGGGCAGACCTCCACAAAGAAAAATAAATATATACACACGTAAGGTCATCATCTTAACAGTTTTTTATGCTCATCGAGTCATCCGTGAGCAGAGCATCAAGTTGGCATGCCTATAACAGCTGAATGCGGCGATTACCATCTTGTTCAGCAAGACGCCTCACAAACTGATTAAGATCAACAGCTTTAGTGCGTTTTGATTCAATGCTGAGTACAGCCAAACTTGACAGTCTCTTCTCTGTCACCGTCTCGTTCAAATCAAATCGCCGCCAATCACATTTCCACGCTCACGCCAGGGCCGGGGGAGGGGTTACAAGGATCGAGTCTTGTGCTGCATTCACTTGCACTCGGACATTAGGGATTTTCTCTCATAAATGTCCGATGAGCCAAAACTTTTCTTTCAAAACAAAGCTAATTTTCCGGGCCAAATATTATTGCATATTAAACAGGCGGCCGACCCATGCCCTAACCCTTTTAATATATTAGCGTTCTTAATTAAGCTTTAATCAAACTC
The DNA here is from genome assembly GCF_902827165.1 of Trematomus bernacchii. NCBI lineage: Eukaryota > Metazoa > Chordata > Actinopteri > Perciformes > Nototheniidae > Trematomus > Trematomus bernacchii. The sequence goes on along the minus strand of NW_022987739.1, from coordinate 1,378,497 downwards.
TTTATCTGTTTTATTCTTTATTATAACTTTTCTTTATCCCCTCTTAATTTGGAAATTAACTCTGTGAATTTATTTTCTATTTATTTGTTTAATAAATATTATTTAGGCTGTTAATTTTTTAAATTTCTATTACATGTTCACAAATTTACAAGTAACAATGTGAATGCCATAGGAGATTAAAGTGTGAAATTCACGTTAAAAATACATACTCTGTTAGATTAAAGGGGTCAATTAGCAAGGAGCTTTTATCCAAAGCGTATATACTCAAGTGTCAACAACGACATGCTGACTGCAGTGGGGTTTGAACCTGTGCTCCCGTGATCCCAACACCAACGCACTATTCCGCTGCGCCACACGACTCCCTATTATTATTTAATTAATTTCTAATGTATTAGTTTAATAATTATTTGGGCATTTCTTATTTTTCTGCTTAATCTTTTTTTAGAAATGGGTTAAATTGTATCTTTATATACAAAATTAAAGGTTTTAAAGCAAGGCATGTTTCTTTGTTTTGTTTATTTATATATAAATTAGCCTATATTTTGAACGACGTATATGAAGAGTTGCATCAACAACAAATAAAAGACTCATTCAAACACCATGTGTGTCTTGTCACGTGTTACCTTCTTAGCAATGCACAGCGTCCTCAGGCCGTCGGCAGCGTACAGGTTCAGGAAGTACTGGGTTCGGCTGAAAATCTTTTTCTGCCGTTTCCCTTTGGAGTTCGCTTAAAAAACAGCAAAAGAAAGAAGAATTAACATTAACTTCCTCTCAAAGAGCCATCTGCCGTCACATCTACATTTAACCCTGTATGCTGCACCTTTATATATTTCATACCAAATGTTCATATTACTCATCATGTACAATTTGATTAAAAAAGAATTCTGTAAAATATTCTTATTTACTGTCTGTCTATTAATTTATTGACTACAAAAGTTATATTTTAATATAACACATTATTTCATGTCTCTGGCATCTTACTGGCAGTAGGACAAACAGATTGGTTGGTTGGTCACACACACACACACACACACACACACACACAACACACACACACAACACACACACACACACACACACACACACACACACACACACACACACACACACACACACACACACACACACACACACACACACACACACACACACACCACACACACACACACACACACACACACACACACACACACACACACACACACACACACACACACACACACACACACACACACACACACACACACACACACACACACACACACACACACACACACACACACACACACACACACACACACACACACAAAATCTGAAGAATTAAAACACAAGAAGGATCATTTTATCAATCCTGAGAGATCAGTTGATCAGTAAAAAAATGACCGTACTGGCTAATCAAAAACTCTTAAACTCCTACGGTAAGCTATGCATATAACTGGTGGTGGTGTATCAAATCCTTCTAAGATAATGCTTTACCACATGCTATGCCTCTCTCACTTATCCCAGCAGACTGCCTGAGCGATCAGAAGTCTTGCAATAGCAGCAGACTGCCTGAGCGATCAGAAGTCTTGCAATAGCAGCAGACTTCCTGAGCGATCAGAAGTCTTGCAATAGCAGCAGACTTCCTGAGCGATCAGAAGTCTTGCAATAGCAGCAGACTGCCTGAGCGATCAGAAGTCTTGCAATAGCCAGCAGACTGCCTGAGCGATCAGAAGTCTTGCAATAGCAGCAGACTGCCTGAGCGATCAGAAGTCTTGCAATAGCCAGCAGACTGCCTGAGCGATCAGAAGTCTTGCAATAGCAGCAGACTTCCTGAGCGATCAGAAGTCTTGCAATAGCCAGCAGACTGCCTGAGCCATCAGAAGTCTTGCAATAGCAGCAGACTGCCTGAGCGATCAGAAGTCTTGCAATAGCCAGCAGACTGCCTGAGCGATCAGAAGTCTTGCAATAGCAGCAGACTTCCTGAGCGATCAGAAGTCTTGCAATAGCCAGCAGACTGCCTGAGCGATCAGAAGTCTTGCAATATCCAGCAGACTGCCTGAGCATCAGAAGTCTTGCAATAGCAGCAGACTGCCTGAGCGATCAGAAGTCTTGCAATAGCCAGCAGACTGCCTGAGCCATCAGAAGTCTTGCAATAGCCAGCAGACTGCCTGAGCATCAGAAGTCTTGCAATAGCAGCAGACTGCCTGAGCGATCAGAAGTCTTGCAATAGCAGCAGACTGCCTGAGCGATCAGAAGTCTTGCAATAGCAGCAGACTGCCTGAGCGATCAGAAGTCTTGCAATAGCAGCAGACTGCCTGAGCCATCAGAAGTCTTGCAATAGCCAGCAGACTGCCTGAGCATCAGAAGTCTTGCAATAGCAGCAAACTGCCTGAGCGATCAGAAGTCTTGCAATAGCAGCAGACTGCCTGAACGATCGGAAGTCTTGCAATAGCAGCAGACTGACCGGAGATTTCAACACCGCCAACATGAAGAAGGTCTTGCCAAAATATTTGGACAAAAACACATCAGCTGCCCGACGCGCGGGGGAAACATACTGGACCATGTTTATTCCCCTTTTCGAAATGGATATAAGGCTCTCCCTCGCCCTCCCTTCGGCAAATCAGACCACATCTCACTGCTGCTGCTGCCTGCTTACAAGCAGAAACTTAAAAGGGACAGACCGGTAACAAGGACAGTACAGCGATGGAGCGAGGAGTCAGATGCAGCACTGCTTTGCATCTACGGATTGGAGTGTGTTTGAGGACAATAACATCAACACACACACGGACACCGTCATCTGCTACATTGGGAAATGCATCGATGACGTGGTACCGAAGGTTTGTGTACGAACATTCCCAAATCAAAAGCCCTGGATAAACTGCGAGGTGCGCGGCAAGCTGAAAGCGCGCACTATCGCGCACAGAGCTGGAGATTTGGAGGAGTACAGGAAATCTAGGTATGATCTCCGGAGAGCAATTAACAATGCAAAGAGACTGTACAAAGAGAAGGTGGAATCTGACTTCAAAGGCTGTAACACCAGGAATATGTGGGCGGGACTAAGAACAATGACAGACTACAAAGGAGCAGCGGGGGGTGCTGCGGGAGTGTCTGCGTGCGCATCTCTCCCAGATGAGCTGAACAGTTTTTTTGCACGCTTTGAGAGCAGCCAGACTGTGGAGGTACAGAGGGACCAGGAGCTACACTGCCCTTTTGTTTTAAACGGGGCAGATGTGTGTAAATCTTTTAAAAGGGTTAACCCACACAAGGCTCCTGGACCTGATGGCATCCCTGGCCGTGTTCTCAGGGTGTGTGCAGTTCAGCTGGCAGAGGTGTTCACAGACATCTTCAACAGGTCCCTGTTTCAGTCTGTAGTCCCCACATGCTTCAAACACTCCACTATCGTTCCTGTCCCGAAAAAGACAATAATCACCTGCCCCAACGACTACCGCCCAGTAGCACTCACCTCCACCGTAATGAAGTGCTTTGAGCGGTTAGTCAAATCATTCATCACCTCCTCCCTCCCTGACTCTCTGGACCCCCCCGAAGAACAGGAACACATATGTGAGAATGCTGTTCATTGACTACAGTTCAGCATTCAATACCATTGTGCCCTCCAAGCTGGCCATCAAGCTCAGAGACTGGATCCTGAACTTCCTGACGGGCAGACCCCAGGCAGTGCGGGTGGGAAACATCACATCCTCCACCCTGATTCTCAACACCGGTGCCCCTCAAGGCTGCGTGCTCAGCCCTCTCCTCTACTCCCTGTTCACTCACGACTGTGTGGCTACACACAGCTCCAACACCATCGTGAAGTTTGCTGACGACACGACCGTCATCGGCCAGATCACAGACGATGACGAGACGGCGTACAGAGAGGAGGTCGAAAACCTGACATCTTGGTGCCAGGATAACAACCTCCATCTCAACATCAGCAAAACAAAGGAGCTGATTGTGGACTACAGGAAGCAGCAGGGAGAGGGACACGCCCCCATCGCCATCAATGGGACTACGGTGGAGAGAGTCAGCAGCTTCAGGTTCCTTGGGGTCCACATCACTGAGGACCTGACATGGACTCTTCACACCACCACCATCACCAAGAAAGCTCGACAGTGTCTCTTCTTCCTCCGCAGGCTGAGGAGGTTCAAAATGGATTCCAGGATACTCTGCAACTTCTACAGGTGCACGATAGAGAGTATCCTGACTGGCAGCATCACGACCTGGTATGGCAGCTGCACCGACCTCAATCGTAAGGCTTTACAGAGGGTGGTGAAAACTGCACAGCACATCACCAGGACGGAGCTGCCATCCATGGAGGACCTTTACTCCCAGCGGCTCAGGAAGAAATCACTACGGATTATCAAAGACCCCCATCACCCCAGCCACAAACTGTTCTTTCTGTTGCCGTCTGGCAGACGTTACCGCAGCATCCTGGCAAAGACAAGAAGATTCGGAGACAGTTGCTTCCCGCGGGCAGTGAGACTGTTAAACAATTGAACTGCTGAAACAACTTCAAAACATTCATCTGCTACTCAGTAATATGTATCTAATATCTAATATATATCATTCCAATAACTTGTATATAGACTCGTACTGCACTATTCCACATGCTCACTTTATTTTATAACTATTTTTCTTTTGTATTGCTCTTGCTATCTGTATTGTTATTATGTTGCATTGTTGGAGAAGCCTGTGACATAAGATTTTCAACAACATAATTACTCTGTAGCTATGTCAGTTTGACAATAAAGAACCTTGAAGACTGCCTGAGCGATCAGAAGTCTTGCAATAGCAGCAGACTGCCTGAGCCATCAGAAGTCTTGCTCCATGCAATAGTCAGTATCACAGGGAGCGCAGCTCACTCCATTCTATTTTCCTTCTCTCTCTCTCCGCTCACCTTATCCTATTTTCCTTCTCTCTCTGCTCACCCTATCCTATTTTCCTTCTCTCTCTCCGCTCACCCTATCCTATTTTCCTTCTCTCTCCGCTCACCCTATCCTATTTTCCTTCTCTCTCTGCTCACCCTATCCTATTTTCCTTCTCTCTCTCTGCTCACCCTATCCTATTTTCCTTCTCTCTCTCTGCTCACCCTATCCTATTTTCCTTCTCTCTCTGCTCACCCTATCCTATTTTCCTTCTCTCTCTGCTCACCCTATCCTATTTTCCTTCTCTCTCCGCTCACCCTATCCTATTTTCCTTCTCTCTCTGCTCACCCTATCCTATTTTCCTTCTCTCTCTGCTCACCCTATCCTATTTTCCTTCTCTCTCTCTGCTCACCCTATCCTATTTTCCTTCTCTCTCTGCTCACCCTATCCTATTTTCCTTCTCTCTCTGCTCACCCTATCCTATTTTCCTTCTCTCTCTGCTCACCCTATCCTATTTTCCTTCTCTCTCCACTCACCCTATCCTATTTTCCTTCTCTCTCCGCTCACCCTATCCTATTTTCCTTCTCTCTCTGCTCACCCTATCCTATTTTCCTTCTCTCTCCCCGCACATTCCTGTCTAACCCTTGCTTGCTTCCCAGTTTAGACTCGTCGCATCACGTAAGGTAAGTATCGGGGTCTAATCGCCAAAGACTTAACATTTATCATATGGCATGTGTCAATAAATGTTCTTTAAACAAAATGAAGTCTCTCCTGATTGAAATGAAGCTCAGCGCAAGTTCTTTTAGGAAGACTGGTATACATTCACTCCGCAGCTGCTTATAATCAGCTCATCACGGGCTTCCTGCTAACCTATTACATTCACCTCAATCTCAGCAGCCAATCACTGTGCTGCAGCCAAACTTTAAAATGGTTCTCCTCTCTCCTGCAGTCAGCTGTGATTCCAGGTGTTCATGCTGCCGACCACCTCCTCCCCATCCACCTCCTTTCATCACATCCAGTGCCAGGAGAGCTAACCCAAAGGCCTCATCACACCTCCTCTTCATCCCTTCTCCTCATCAAATCCAGATCTTCAGCATCATCACCAGTGTCTAGACCCCGGGGGGGGGGGTTCCCTATATGCTCACGGCTGCATCCCCCCTTTAGATATACGATTTCAGGATCGGGGTCTAATCGCCAAAGACTTAACATTTATCATATGGCATGTGTCAATAAATGTTCTTTAAACAAAATGAAGTCTCTCCTGATTGAAATAGTTTTCCGCCTCTGAAATATGAATGTCTGCTTCTTTCTCTGTGTTATATAATAACTGACACAACCAGACATCTAAACACATCAACTTGGACTTTCAGAAACTGGGATGGACATGTTTTACAATTTTCTGACATTTCTTCTCTGTGTTATTTCACATTAAAGTGAAGTGAAGTTGTTTTTCTTTGGTCTGAGGAAACAAGACATCTCTTTGGACTTTTAAAAACGTTCTATTTTACTATTATGAAAATGCTCATGAGTAACTGCCCCAGATTTAATCTTGCTCACTTTTATTATTCTTGTTGTTTTTAACAGTCTTTCTTAGCTGTAAAAAACTGAATTTCCAAGGAAGCAGGAGTTTTCCCTTCAGCAGAAAGCTGCAGATGACCGACAGACGCAGGTGGAACTGCACACAATGTTTATTTTTCCTGCAGCAGCAATAAAGGAAAATCCACCTTAAAAAGGATTTGTGTGCTTCATGTTAAAGGTTCCCTGAGGAGTTTTTGACCACTTTTAAAGATCAAGTTTGTATGTTGGGCTCCCTGTTTGCTCATATTTATTACTCCTCTGGTCATCAGGTGTAAAGAAACAAACTCATGTGCAGCACAAAAGGGCAAGTTTGCACGGATTTAAACAATGTAGGTGTCAAATGGGCGTTTTCTGCGAGGAAGGAAATTATTTCAGCTCGTTTGTTGGACTTCAAGGACACACACATTACATGTCACTTGTTAGACGCTTTTATCCAAAGCGACTTACATACTCAATACTGTGGGCAATCCCCACAGGAGCAATTTGGGGTGAAGTGTCTTGCCCAGGGACACAACGACATGCTGACTGCAGTGCGGTTTGAACCTGTGACCCCCTGATCCGAACACCAACTCACAACCCACTGCACCACACGCCTCCCTACACACAATGCGTCTTAAGGCCCTGACACACCAAGCAGTCACCAGAGAACTCGCCGACGCCGACTGTTGCGTCGCCGTGTTCTCCTGCGTCTTGGCCATGTGTCGCACTGGAACACACCGCAAAGACTTCAGCCGGCATGCGTGAGTGGCAATAACTCTCCTTAGCAGCAGGCGGCGGTAGTGTGTATTCGTCATTCAAAAGAGGCAACAACCGGAAGACAGAGAAGAAGAACAGACTACGTGATATAAACAAACAACAAATAGCGTGTGCGTTCCAATTTCACTCTCGTCCATCGAAAACATGTTTCGTGCGGTACTGGAGCTATCAGCCATTGGAGTGTTGCTTGTGGAAGACATTCTCAAGCAACCGTTTCGCTTCTCATGCACTGATTCGCTAGCTGAACAGCCAATCAGACGCACGGCCGATTCAATGCGTCGGCCATGAAAGGCCAAATAAGGCGTGTCACGGCCGACGGTGCGAGACACACCAAATTGAGTTTGGGCGACAGGGCACGCTTCGTCGTCCGACTAACGAAAACGGCCGATTTCGGCCTGGTGTGTCAGGGCCTCGAGTGAGGAACACTGAATGTAAACTTAAAGGGGCCATATTCTGCTCATTTTCAGGTTCATATCAGTATGTAGTGTTGACCAGCTGAGTGCGGCGGTGGAGGAGGAGATCCTGAAGTCCACGGGAAAACACATTTTAGATCTGAAAGTCGACCTCAGCTCTCCTCAGTTAAGGTGAGAGATGATTATTTAAGAATAGTGTAAAGAGGACATTCTGCTCATTTTCAGGTTCATATCAGTATGTAGTGTCTCTACTTTAAAGAGTCCTCTCCTGCTGATGTTCAGGTGTATATCAGTATGTAGTGTCTCTACTTTAAAGAGTCCTCTCCTGCTGATGTTCAGGTGTATATCAGTATGTAGTGTCTCTACTTTAAAGAGTCCTCTCCTGCTGATGTTCAGGTGTATATCAGTATGTAGTGTCTCTACTTTAAAGAGTGCTCTCCTGCTGATGTTCAGGTGTATATCAGTATGTAGTGTCTCTACTTTAAAGAGTCCTCTCCTGCTGATGTTCAGGTGTATATCAGTATGTAGTGTCTCTACTTTAAAGAGTCCTCTCCTGCTGATGTTCAGGTGTATATCAGTATGTAGTGTCTCTACTTTAAAGAGTCCTCTCCTGCTGATGTTCAGGTGTATATCAGTATGTAGTGTCTCTACTTTAAAGAGTCCTCTCCTGCTGATGTTCAGGTGTATATCAGTATGTAGTGTCTCTACTTTAAAGAGTCCTCTCCTGCTGATGTTCAGGTGTATATCAGTATGTAGTGTCTCTACTCTGACATGTCTCCATGCTTTAATGTTCAAAAAGCTCTTTATTTTTCTCATACTGCCTGTGCTGCAGCACCTCTTTTCACCCTCTGTCTGAAACCAGAGCCCAGTCTGCTCTATTGTGATTGGTCAACTGCTTTGAGATGTCCCACCCCTTAGCCTAACACCAATGTGTTGGAGCGCTAGCCAATAGAACTGAATTGTTTCATAGTGATGTCACTCTGTTCAGGAAGTAAATAAAGGAGTCCAATGGAGGCGTTTGTGGGCCATTTACATGAACAAACACCTATTTAACACACTACAAGGGGAAAACCCCCAAAAGCAGAATAGGGCCTCTTCATTATGAGTTAAAATGAAGAATATAAAAATATAAATTCTGTTTTAAGGTGGAACTTGCTGTTAAACATCACGTCTCTGCAGTAGGAGTGAGTCTGGAGTAACGTCATGACACTCGGCACCATGTGTGTTGTTATTAAAGTGAAACTGAGCCCCCCCCCCTCACTGTCGCCTGAATGGAGCCTTTATGGAGGTCTGTGTTATGAGGAGGCCCAACTCATACTGCGCTCTGATTGGCTGCTTTCACCCAATGGTAAAAACAAAGCAGGGTGTTGTCTCTCTGTGTGTAGACCTTTATATAGTATACGGTCTATGATGTGGACACACCCTGTCGGCCATTAAAGTTTCTGAAGTGAGACACATGGTGGAGGAGAGGGAGGGTGATATTTGATTTACAAGGATGACCCGCCCTATTCTGCCACTGATTGGCTGACAGCGGGAACAGTTTGTATTATGTTCTGATAGAGAGGTTTAGAAACAATCTCTGTGATAAATAATTTATTTGAACTCATTCCTGCACGACTCTATTGGAACGAATTCTACATTTCTGCTCAGGTGACATAATGTTGCCTGTTAATTCTACTCTGGTTCATGTTCACATTGACTTTTTATAAGTAAAACATGACATTAAATTATTTTTTTCCCGCCTGTTATCCTGTATCCTCACGGCCCGTGCGAGGAAATCAAATTCCTCTGATTTAGTACAAACACGTCAGCCATAATAAGTGTGTGTGTAAGTTTGCGTACATTCAGTTCTTACCCCAAAAACAAACCCAAAGTGTGGGTTCTTTTGCAAAAAGAAACAACACTTTTGCAGCTTCCACGGTAAGTGAATGGGGCCCATTGTCTTCGAATAATGAAAATAAACTTGTGCAACACCACAGACTGTGTGTGTGTGTGTGTGTGTGTGTGTGTGTGTGTGTGTGTGTGTGTGTGTGTGTGTGTGTGTGTGTGTGTGTGTGTGTGTGTGTGTGTGTGTGTGTGTGTGTGTGTGTGTGTGTGTGTGTGTGTGTGTGTGTGTGTCTACAGATGTGTGGTGGCTGTGTAGAGCATTAGTGAAAGTGCCTGTGTGGCTCTTTGTGCCTGGAATACTAACATTGAACCATTAAAGACTGGACGAGTGTGGAACAAGGTTTAAGATCAAGAGGAAAACACGCGACGTGGCAGGAAGTGAAGGCAGTGAAGCTTGTTCTAAAAATACAAGTCCTTACGTAACCTACATGTCAAATGGAGGGGTCGTACACCTTTTCCAAACAAATTCAAGCATCAAGAATCAGAATCAGAATCAGAAATCCATATTTGTATACAGTACATGTGGCATTAATAATCCAGTAAAATCCAACATAAGTGTTGAGAGATGAAGTTTATTTTTATGATGCCAATAATCAGACGTGTTGGAAAAGGTGAGAGTACAACGTTTTGGTATAAATATTGTCGTAAAACTGGAAATAAACAAAAACACCTGGCCTATTCTGTTTGTTTGTGGTTTTCCCTTTCCTGTAGTGTTGTATAGGTTTGGCTAAAAACCCTCCCCCCGTGACATAGTGACATAACTATGTAACACTTGCACTTCTATTGGCTAGCGCTCCAACACATTGTACATGATAGGCTAAGGGGCGGGACATCTCTAAGCGGTTGATCAATCAGAGCAGACTGGGCTCTGGTTTCAGACAGAGGGTGAAAAGAGGTGCTGCAGCACAGGCAGTATGAGAGAAATAAAGAGCTTTTTGAACATTAAAGCATGGAGACATGACACAGTAGAAGCACTAAATACTGATATGAACCTGAAAATGAGCAGAATATCTCCTCTTAAACCTATGTTCAAGGACAGGAACCTCTCAAAGATCAAGTCAACCCTTTGAACTTTGTCCGCTCCGGGACTTTAACCCGGCGACCCTGAGATTCCCTACAAACTGAGCTCCTTTGATTCGACGACGGTGATTTTCCTACCTGTGTCGGGGGGTCTGATGAGGTCCATGATGGCGGAGTCTGCTCCTTTCGTATAGACGGTGATCTGATCCGTCAGCGGGTGTCGGACCACCACCGACATGCGCTTCCTGTTGGAGTCGAAGCCCAGCGTGTGCAGCAGCTCGAAGCTCAGTTTCCCCAGGTGAGGCAGCTCCACGGTCACCTGGTCTGGGAGGCGCCCCACCAGGGAGCACTTGTAGGCGCGGGCGGCGTAAACCAGCGCCGCCTCGTCCGGAGACTCTGCCTCGTACCGCAGCTCGCCCTCCGCCGCGCTACACGCCTTCCCATCGTACTGCGGCGGCACGGGGCTGAAGGCGTGCTGCATGCTCTGCTCCTCGTCCAGTTTGGTGAGGGTGCTCTCGGCGGACGGAGAGGATAAAACGCTGGAGCAGCCACGGGTGGAGGAGCGGTTGGTGACCAGGCTGGAGGAGCTGCTGCTGTTGGAGCCCGAGGTCAGGCGGCTCGGGGTGAAGCGCTTTATGAAATCCTCGATGGTCTTCACCGGAGACTTCAGCTCGAACCTCATCCGCACCTGAGGATGATGAGAAATTAAAATGGTTTTTTTTCGATGAAGATTGTAAAGTATGTAAATGTTGCAATTCTGTAGGTTTGTTCTTATGTTGTCCAAATTATCCCAGAGGTGGAGTTTTTTTTTGCTAAACCTCTCTAAAAAGGTCAAATGTCACTTGTTTTGCATCAATCTTGATACAAAGTACTTATTATATGTTATAGTTTAGATTCCTAAAGCTTTTAGTCTACTATACCATCATTCAAGGGTGGTTTTCACTATAGGTAATGTTTTTTTTTTGGACGGACACTATAATTTACATTTTTTGACTATGTTCAATCTGAATTTACTTTCAAATGAAAAAAATTCTATATTGATTCTGACTTTTCTACATCCAACTCACAGGTTTATCATTGTTCTGGGAATGTCATTTTCGAGCCTGAGACCTGAAAAACAGGCTCAGTGCTTAACTGGTTAAGACCAGAAACTAAAATAAAAACATCACGTTTGGTTTCCCCAATTAATCTGTAATCAGTGTTATGTTATGATCTTCCAGTACAAATGTCAGCACTGATGAAAATGCAGCTTCTGTCTCGTTCTCTTTATCCCGAGGTGGGGCGGTACAATAGCAGGAGTGACTCACATTGGTTCTCACACAGATATAAATCATTCAGGAGCCGGGTCAGCCCCAAGGGCATCATAATAAAATGTAAACAATCACATTGGCCCAGAGGACACACAATACAAAGAGAAAGCAGACGGTATCAAAGCCAGTGATACTGTGCAAATGAACATTTCCTCACATCGTATCAGATAACCTCCAACAGAAACAAGTAATAATAAAACACAAGGTCTAATCTGGACACATTTGTGCCTCTGACTGTCGGCTGGAGAACAGTATGTGGTGAGGAGAGGATATCAGCTCTGTAAAGGACACACACACACACCTAGAGTGAAAAGAACACACACCTAGAGTGAAAAGAACACACACACACCAAGAGTGAAAAGAACACGCACCTAGAGTGAAAAGAACACACACCTAGAGTGAAAAGAACACACACACACACCTAGAGTGAAAAGAACACACACACACACACACCTAGAGTGAAAAGAACACACACACACACACACCTAGAGTGAAACACACACACACACCTAGAGTGAAACACACACACCGAGAGTGAAACACACACACCGAGAGTGAAACACACACACCGAGAGTGAAACACACACACACACACCGAGAGTGAAACACACACACACACACACACACACACACACACACACACACACACACACACACACACACACACACACACACACACACACACACACACACACACACACACACACACACACACACACACACACACACACACACACACACACACACACACACACACACACACACACTACCACACACACACACACACACACACACACACACACACACACACACACACACACACACACACACACACCAGAGCAGTGTGAGAACTGCACGATTTTGGGGGGTTTTCAACGTTTTTTTTTTTAGATATAATGTGCAGGAATTTTTTTTTTTTAAATGGACGCTCATGTTTGAAAAAGAAACAGGAAGAAAAATAATGGTTAGCTAAATCTTTGGAAATATGTATTGTTCTTAAATGTGGCTGGACAAGATTGACTGGAGTGTTCAATCAAATCTGATGTCTAAAAAAGGAGCTGACAAAATGAATGGAGAAAAAACGTTCCTAACTGTGGCGACTTTACGTCAACGTTAAGAAGTCCTATTCTGCTCTTTGGGGTCTGCCCTTTCCTGTAGTGTGTTATATATATGTTTGTGTGAAGAGGCTAAAATATATATATATATTTATTCCTTAACGGTAAAAAGGTTTACTTGTTTTATTGAGATAACGAGTGCTTGTTGGAGGACCGTACCTTCTGCCGGGGCTGGTTGGGGGAGGACACCACCACCGTGTTGCAGATGGTGAGAGCGATGAAGAAGTCGAGGACGTCTGCGAGGTCGGAGGGCAGCTGGGACATCGGCTGTTTGTGGAACCGCATGAAGTCCATCTGACTGCCGCACTCGTTCACTTTGTCCAGCAGCTGAGGGTCCGGTGTGATGTCCTTCTCCTGCAGGACGGGGGAGGCACAGAAAATCTTCAGTATTCACATAAAACAGTTAAAATAAGCAAAACAAAGTATGAATAATTATCTTATCGTACCACTTCGTATCATTCCGTTTTTTACCGTTTTGTATTGTATCGTAGCATTCTGTTTTGTATCGGTATCATTTGGTACCGTATTGTATCGTGTTGCATCATATCGCATGATATGGTTTTGTCTTTTCTCGTTGTATCTTATTAAATCTTATCATATGGTGTTGTGTCATATTGTATCATATTTGCACACTGAAGGCGGTGAGTTTGGACAGGTTGATGGCCCTCTGGTACGGTATTTTCAGGGTATTGTGTGGTATACTATAGTATGGTATAATATGGTATGGTTTGGTACTGACCATGGGGCTGCTGAAGGCGGTGAGTTTGGACAGGATGCTGGCCCTCTGGTACGGTATTTTCAGGGTATTGTGTGGTATGGTGGTATGGTATAATATATATAATATTGTATGGTATCATATGGTATCATATGGTATGGTATGGTACTGCTGAAGTCGGTAAGTTTGGACAGAATTCTGGCTCTGTTCTATGGTATGATATTGTATGGTATTATATGGTTTGGTACTGACCATGGGGCTGCTGAAGGCGGTGAGTTTGGACAGGATGATGGCCCTCTGGTACGGTATTTTCAGGGTATTGTGTGGTATGGTATGGTATGGTACGGTATGATATGGATCTGACCATGGGGCTGCTGAAGGCAGTGTGTTTTCACAGGATGCTGGCCCTCTTTTATGGTATGACATTTGAATCTGTATTTTTGAATATCGATCTTAAGTTGGCGTGACGTCAAAGTCGTGCGACCCTGCTGTACTCTTAATTATAAAAGTAGGGTAGACATGTGGAGATTATCCGGCTGAACAAAACGTGCATTTATCAAACAGGTTTGTTTTCCACAGATCTTGTTTTTTACAATATTCAAAAATCCTATGGAGGAATCCCATTGCTTTTTTGTCGAGGAAACCCTTGCGCACTTCCGGGTCGGCCTACAAAAATACGTCATCACTGCACCGCTCTATTGTATGGTATCATATGGTTTGGTACTGACCATGGGGCTGCTGAAGGCGGTGTGTTTGGACAGGATGCTCGCCCTCTTGGCCTCGGCCCGGCTGCCGGTCCTGCGGTGGGATTTGGTGCTTTGTGAGCGCAGGACCACCTTGGCGCTCTGATGGCTGCCCACACTGTCCCGCCGGGGGAGGGTCCCGCCGCGAGACGGGCACTCCTCCTCCTCAGAGTCCATCTCCTGGTACATGGCAAGTCTTTTGGCTGGGTAACACACAAACACATCGTTAAGAGTGACTTTATATCAATGAAATACTTTAAGTCGCCCACAAGGCCAGATTTTGTTTAGCTTAAAGGGGACCTATCATGCAAAATGCACTTTTGTACGTCTTTTATACATGAATGTGTCCCCGGTGTTCCAGGGAACTCACCAAGTGTCAGAAAACACAACCCTCTCTATTTTCCTCCATACCCAAATCTCTAAAAAAAGGGGCTGCAACGGATCTGATAAAAACTGATCCGGATTTGAACACTGTCCTGACGTCAGGACGGTGGCGCTACGGCTATTGGGCCAACTCCACCAATCAGGAGGAGACAGCCACGGCCATTGCCGTTCGAAAGCGCTGGAGACGCTGTAGTACATATGCCAGGCCAGTAGATGGTGCTGTTCTCACAGAATCTGCCCTTGCAAATCCAGAGCTAAAACATTTCAAATTGAGCAAAATGAGGCATGGCTAAAATGCATGATCTGTTTGGTATTTTGAGAAAAAAAAAGTATAAATATGCCTTATATAGGTATGGTCCTACACTATATTATTCAAATATAGCATGATAGGTCCACTTTACAATAGGAAGAGATAAATAGCCCTGCTGTGATGTCTTTTGTGTTATTATTTGTCTTTTGTTTTTTTGTCTATGGATAAGTCTGTCTGTTTTTCTGCGAGTGTTGTTCCTATGTTTATTAACCTGTAAAGTAAGGGAAATAAAAAGATAATTACAAACAAAATTATATATATAATATATTCTTTATGTCACTTAGACTAGACTAGTGCAATTAACTTGAGAAACTAAATAATATAGGTGTTTTTTTTCTCACCATTTGCATCATGGGAGTACTCCACCCCAGCGACGGTGCAGCGCCTGAACACCATCTTGTTCTCCGTCAGCGTGCCGGTCTTGTCGGAGAAGATGTACTGCATCTGTCCGAGGTCTTCGGTGATGTTCAGCGCTCGGCACTGCAGGTGGGAGTCGGTCTCCTCGTCGTACAGGTCCAGGTCCTGATGGATGAAGAACACCTGGCAGATCTTCACGATCTCAATCGACACGAACAGAGAGATGGGGATCAGCACCTGGGGGGGGGGGAGGGCAGAGTGAGAGACTTCTACAGGAGGTGCATGAGAGGAACATAAATTATTATAAATATTTTCACAAATAGCTAAAGATAATGCATTAACATACTTAATCATCATTTTTTTTTAAATAATGGATTTTTTTTCTATTTAAATATTGACCTCGAAAAATTGCTTTAAAATGCATGAACATTTTTAAATAATTTAATACAAAATTATGCATGCAGTATTAAATATTAGCTTACCATTTTTTTCAAATAGTTACAAAAAATTACCTTAAAAAGTATGGATATGTATTTTAATTAATTAGCTTAAAAATAAAAATAAATTGTTCACATAAAAAGCTAAAAATAATAAATAAACAGTTTTAATAATTAAAAAGATAATAATGGATAAACAGTTTAAATAACTAGCTTAAAAAAATTATAAAAACCTATTTAAATTAAATATCCTCAATGAGTAATGAATATATTTGTTTGTCTATAAACAGATTCAATAATGATGTTAAAAAGAATGGAACAATTGTTTAAATAATTAGCTTAAAGTAATGGACAAACAATTTAAATAAAAGACAAAAATAAATCCCATGAACAATTTAAATAATTTGATTAAAAATAAAACATTAAAAAGGGATTTTATTTGAATGAATAATTAAATAAGTATCTAAAGATATGGATAAACAGTCAAATAATTAGCTAAAGGAAAAGGAAAAACTACTTTAATAAAGAGCTTAAAATATCGCATAAGGACATTAAATAAATACGGGAAAGGATTATATTATAATAATGGTTAAATGGTTAAAATAGAAGGCGGCAAAAAAAGTTATAACCGTTTAAATAATGAAAGTGAAAAGTAAACACGTGAAGGAGTTTTCTGTATGTAATAAAAACAAATGAAATGACTGTCATGACCCGATGAATCATCAAATTGAGAACAAGCAGAAGCTCGTAAAACCTTTCTAGTCTTAAATAGAATAAATACATTCAAGCATGTTCAATGGGCGATGTCTATTTATCCTAAGGACCAATGGGAGAAATGTATATACGTGTAATTTGTGTATGTTTGGTGTCTTAAGAAATGTTGCTGAAATCCAGGGTGAGACATTTCCAGGCAACATTTCTGGAAAGTGGAAATGAGTCATGGCTTTTGGGAGGAAAGGCCCAGCCCCCACCAACACAGTCATGTGTTTATCTGGCAGTACTGCAAGTCACCCACCGCCAAAAATATCATGTTTGCAAAGTGAAACTGAACTGCTGTCTGTGTTGATTTCTGATTCGTTAAATTGACCAGGACTATCTGCAACATGTGACACAGGACAGGGTGACATTTCCACTGACGTTACTGCCTGAAAGCCAACAAAAACAAACAGATCAATAGCTGTCAATCTTCTTCTGCTGTTATAAAGATTATTTCTCAGCATGGAGTAAGTCCTCTCTGTTTTCCAGATTAAAAGTGACGATACAGATCTAGAGGTCGGTTGATCTTCAGTGTACGGCGGGATAAAACATTACAAACTTTAATATTTTATTATCTGCGCCTTTGCTCCCCTCTGCTGCGTACCTGGAAGACGATGATCATGGTGAGGAAGAGATAAACGGCCGTCATGACTGGTGATAAATCCGTCCCCTCTGGGCTGAGCACGTCAAACACCGGCCTCTTATCTCCGTACTGAAACATCCACAGCCCGTGACCTGCAACAGAAAACAGCACAAGGTCAACTCACATAAACACAGGAGAGAGGAGATATACAAATAAAAAAGGCACAGTAAACACAGTCAGAGGCACAATTTTATTTTGCAATCACAAATTGGCTTCCCACGTTTAAAGAGGACATCTCCTGCTGATGTTCAGGTGTATATCAGTATGTAGTGTCTCTACTTTAAAGAGTCCTCTCCTGCTGATGTTCAGGTGTATATCAGTATGTAGTGTCTCTACTTTAAAGAGTCCTCTCCTGCTGATGTGCAGGTGTATATCAGTATGTAGTGTCTCTACTTTAAAGAGTCCTCTCCTGCTGATGTTCAGGTGTATATCAGTATGTTGTGTCTCTACTTTAAAGAGTCCTCTCCTGCTGATGTTCAGGTGTATATCAGTATTTTGTGTCTCTACTTTAAAGAGTCCTCTCCTGCTGATGTTCAGGTGTATATCAGTATATAGTGTCTCTACTTTAAAGAGTCCTCTCCTGCTGATGTTCAGGTGTATATCAGTATGTAGTGTCTCTACTTTAAAGAGTCCTCTCCTGCTGATGTTCAGGTGTATATCAGTATGTAGTGTCTCTACTTTAAAGAGTCCTCTCCTGCTGATGTTTCAGGTGGTATATCAGTATGTAGTGTCTCTACTGTGACATGTCTCCATGCTTTAATGTTCAAAAAGCTCTTTATTTTCTCATACTGCCTGTGCTGCAGCACCTCTTTTCACCCTCTGTCTGAAACCAGAGCCCAGTCTGCTCTGATTGGTTAGCTGGCCGGTTCTGTTGTGATTGGTCAACCACTTATGCGGCTTTCACACCAGCGATTTTCCCTTTCTAGCTCCTAGCGAGAGCTTTTCTGGTTCAGCTCCGGTTTCCCTTTTCAGCTCCCGCTCTGTTCACACTGCCCAGAGCTGCCGCTGCTGCGTCATGACGTCACAGATTTTCTCCCACAACAACAACGGGCCGGGGACTGCGTCGGGTCGATGATCGTGTTGCTTTTAATCATACGAAGCCAGATTAAATTAAATAACGACTTCTCCAACCTTATACTTTTCTCCAGAGTGCCGTGGTTCATTGTTTATTAATGTGTTTCAGCGGCATTTACCGACCGCTGCAGTGCTGGCTGCTCTTCCACGAGTGTATTCTCCCGTTAGCTCCGGGTTAGCTCACACGGCTCTAAAGTATTCACTGTCTGACTGTCACACAAGCAGCTGATACATATCCCCAGTTCCCCTTAAGTGAATGTGTGTCAGTCTGAATTGACGCTGTTTGGCATCACAACGCTGTTATGAAAGTTTCTCTGGTATAACATGGGTGATGTTAGCATAGCAACCGAAGCTAAACTGACTACTTGCTAAGCCGTTTTCTACAGGCACATTTTACCGGCGTATTTTTCATTATGATTCTACTTGTGATAGTCGGACATTACAACCTGTGCAGCCCATGTATCTCCACAATGATCAATAACAGCGAACGGGTGGTCAAAGTAAGGTTTCCTGCACGCCTCGACGTAAGAGACGTAAGCGACGCCGCGTCATAGCTCCGAAGCTCTTGCCTCTGGACCGACAATTTTTTGGAGCTGGAAGTGAACCGCATTCCGGAGCTATGACGCGCCGCCGCTGCGGTGTAAACAGGAAAAACCGGCGCTTTTCCAGCTCCAGCTCCGAGCAGGAGCTGGAAAAGCGCCGGTGTGAAAGGGGCATTAGAGATGTCCCGCCCCTTAGCCTATCACGTACAATGTGTTGAAGCACTAGCCAATAGGAGCATCAGCGTTACATAGTGATGTCTCTATGTTCTGGAAGTAAACAAAGTCCAATTGAAAAATCCCACTGGCTTTTTGAGGAGGGAACCAGGGAGATGCTGCCTTCAGGGGTTTGAATAGTCATGGAAGGCGTTGGTATTTTCGTGCAGCCCTACTTAAAATATCTCTGGAGGGTTTCTTACCGATCGCAGTGAACAGGCACATGACCAGCAGGATGATGACGCACCAGAACACGTGCACGT
Source organism: Trematomus bernacchii (assembly GCF_902827165.1). Classification (NCBI taxonomy): domain Eukaryota; kingdom Metazoa; phylum Chordata; class Actinopteri; order Perciformes; family Nototheniidae; genus Trematomus; species Trematomus bernacchii. The sequence continues at coordinate 1,359,137 of NW_022987739.1, read as the reverse complement.
TCATCTGACGCTCCAGTTTGCTGCGTTTGTATCGCGGCCCGTTGTTGTTAAGCATGGCTTTGGTTTCGTGACCTGTAGAGACAAATGGTTTGAGAGGTCGGAGGTCAAACAAGTAGAGAGACAGTCTGAGACGAGGTTACTCTGGGGGTGGAGCTGACCTGCGTAAATAATGATCCCCACGGCCTCCTCTGTGTTTCTGATGGTGCAGCCTCTCAGCAGCAGGTTCTCTTTGTAAAGTGCATCTCTCCGGCCACTGCGATGGACTCTGAGGAGGAAATACCAATACATTGATTTGGTTTAGGAATTTAAAAGCACAACAACTGGAAGAGTATCTTGACACAACAACCCCAGAGGGTAGCATTTAAAACAATTACTTAAAAGCAATTCTTTCCCAAGTAGTGCTTGGACTTGATGTAAAAACCAACACAATACATGGAAACAAACCAATTGATGGACACAAACAAGAAACTACAGCGTTACAGATTATTAATCTTGTCCCTAAGCTTCTGCCGTACTTCACACACATCTCAATTTCAATAATGATGTTATAAATAATGGAACAATTGTTTAAATAATTAGCTTAATGGACAGACAATTTATATATAGACAAAAATAAAGCCCATGAACAATTTAAATAATTAGATTAAAAATAAGTATCTTAAGATATGGATAAACAGTAAAAATAATTAGCCAAAGAAAATAAAAACTACTTTAATAAAGAGCTTAAAATATTGCATAAGCACATTAGGGCTAAAAGTTATAACAGTTTAAATAATGAAAGTGAAAAATAAACACGTGAAAGAGTTTGCTGTATGTAATAAAAACAAATCAAATGACTTTCATGACCCGATGAATCATCAAATTGAGAACAAGCATTCCTTGCAGAAGCTCTGCAGTCTGACACACACACACACACACACACACACACACACACACACACACACACACACACACACACACACACACACACACACACACACACACACACACACACACACACACACACACACACACACACACACACACACACACACACACACACACACACACACACACACACACACACACACACACACACACACACACACACACGGCTGAAATTACACTCAGTGACATTGGCCTTAATGTAATAAAACACTGCTGAGATAACTGCCCCCCCCCCCCCCCCTTTAACCCCGCTGCTGTGCCCTGTGCTCGGCTGCAACCTGGCAACATAAAACCTGCAGCATATGGTCTTCTTCTGAAGAAGTAAAATATAACTGTCAGGAACATGTGAGAACGGGTTAGCCCGACTGTAAGCCAAGAAGACGTTGTTTCGGGAGACATGGTGAAAAGTTCCCTTTGGATTAACCCAGCTCTCAAAACCTCTTTATAAACTCAAAACATGATGCCACCTACTGATAAACATGTCTAGAAATATTTTCAGGAAATGCAGTTTCTGGTTTTCTTGCAGAGGATTTGATATGAAGATAGATACAACTCTCATGTCTGTATGATTACAAGGCGACGGTGAGAACGCAGTTAGCTTAGCTTAGCATCAAGACTGAAATCAATGGGGAAGCAGCTAGCCTGGCTCTGTATGAAGGTAGCACAATCTGCTCACTTATTTACATGTTTCACCTTCTTTGTTTTAACCAAAGTGTAAAAAGGTAGCATTGTGGTCTTGTTGTCCCCATCAAGTTGTTAGGCAATGAAAGACAATTTAAAATAGTCGAAAAAGTGAACAAGTTTCACAAATAACTTAAAGGGGACCTATCATGCAAAATGCACTTTTGTACGTCTTTTATACATGAATATGTGTCCCCGGTGTTCCAGGGAACTCACCAAGTGTCAGAAAACACAACCCTCTCTATTTTCCTCCATACCCAAATCTCTAAAAAAGGGGCTGCAACGGATCTGATAAAAACTGATCCAGATTTGAACACTGTCCTGACGTCAGGACGGTGGCGCTACGGCTATTGGGCCAACTCCACCAATCAGGAGGAGACAGCCACGGCCATTGCCGTTCGAAAGCGCTGGAGACGCTGTAGTACATATGCCAGGCCTCTAGATGGTGCTGTTCTCACAGAATCAACCCTTGCAAAAACAGAGCTAACATTTTTCAAATTGAGCGAAATGAGGCATGACTAAAATGCATGATCTGTTTGGTATTTTGAAAAAAAAAAAGTATAAATATGCCTTATATAGGTATGGTCCTACACTATATTATTCAAATATAGCATGATAGGTCCACTTTAATTTCTCTAGATGTAAAAGTTCCAGCTCATACTAAGTGGTATCCAGGTTTGTAAAACGGTACTCAAGTAATTAGGCATTGCATTTTCTCACAGGAGACAGATAAAAACATAAAGCAACTTATGGCATCTTTCTTTCGTCCCACCTTGCATAGTTAAAGCCCTTTCAGTTACCATACGTCTAGTTTAAAATAGGCTTTCACTTCTCCATTTTGGTATATTAAGTTGAATGCTTCTAATCAATCTCCTTTGTGTACATGATTAAATTGCTACCACAGTTTAGTTGTTGCTTTGCTTTTCTCTCATAGACTTCTACGAACTACAGCTCCACTATATTCTGGTCACGATAAAGCACATACATCTATAGCGCGGTCAAAACGGGCAAACCACATCCCAAGAAGTCAAATCCTAATCCTGACTTGGAAAAACTTTAAGTCATAATTATAAGTTGGAGACTTTCTGGCTTCTGGTAAACAAACCACCGTTTCACATTATTTCCATTCTGGAGAATAAATCAGTCGACATTTACTCGTATTGACAGGGAAATTTAAATTAAAATGAAGCAGAGAGAGTTCTCACATGTAGCCTCTGAATCTGTTCAGGTCGTTGTTTGGTTTTTCACATTCAATGATGCCGTTGTACTTCAGGGGGTCGAAATCACAATCCTGAAAACAAAAAACAAACAGAACAGCTGCTAATTTCCAAACACCAAACAGATCATTGCAGCATCCCATAATCCCCTCTGTTTCTGCCCTGTTTCAAAAGTGCTGATTCTCCGTCTGTTACTTTAGATGAAAATAAGGAGCCACTCCCCACGCCCCTCTGAGAGATATTTGGTTAAAAAGAACACAATAGTGCTCTAGGAGGAGATTCAGGTGATAAGGTGGGGGGGGGTTACCTTGGTTGGTGAATGGCTAATGGTGACACAAGACAAAACATCGTTATGACATCATAAAGTGGCCAAAATCTGATCAGCTCATTTTCAGACAGGTTTTTATATAAATGGGTCAGGACAAAAAGAGAGGGGGTCTTTGTTCCTGAAACTTCCAGAATCTCTTTACACAGAGGGGACACATGGTGATGTAGAAAAGACATGAAAAGTGGATTTTGCATAATAGGTGACCTTTAAAGCTTCTGTATCTCCTACCAGTAGGCAAGAGAGAGAACAGTTTGTGACATGGGTTAATACAATTAATCAGGATTTCTCCCAGCACGGTTCTCTTATTTGATGGCTGTAAAGGGTCTCACCAGGTCCAGGAAGCTGCGCACCACATGCCTCTGCTTCAGGTTGGTCTCTCCGTCCAGCGTGGCCGTCTCGATGTGACAGAGGCGGTCCGGGTCGCTGGAGCTGAGCAGTAGGACGTCGGCGGGGAGGATCTCGTTACAGCGCAGCCGGATGAAGTCTCCCACCCTCACCTCCTTCCAGAACTTCTCCACGTAACGCCTCTCCACTCTGCAGGAACAATGAGAAAGATGTGGAGTCATTATTTCAATATCTGATGGTTTCTAAAAACAGCAACTTGTCATTATGTCACAGAAAATGTAATAACACAGCAGTACATTGGTAGCTTCCTGCTGTTTACAGTAAATCTCAATAGTTTCCTATATGTTTAGGTCCACAAAATCAATCAATTAATCAATGAGTATGTGTTGTCACGCTGGCATATTTTAAACAATGTCACTATTTTGAGGAACTTGCTGAACTCTTGACTTTTAACGGGAAAACAGTCATGACTGGAAATACTTCCATAAATGGTAACCGATGTTTCCTTTCTGAACATTGTGATATTCCTGTTAGCAGGTTATGATAAATAATGCATACACCAGAGCGACATACGGTAACGAATTGTGAGGAAAAACACTCATAATGTTATTTATTCATCACAACCTCGCTTCCCTGAAATTAATGACTCACTTCCGGATATATAAAAACATTCCTTCCCTTGAATGTTGTCACTGAAATGCATAAGGTGCATGAAAACACTGCATGCACTCGATCAGAACAAAATCTAAAAGACAACTGAAAACTACTTATAGCAATATTGATCTTTATTTAAAAGTATAGACTTTACAAAGTTAGAGCAAATCATTTTTAAATAACATTCCCCAGATTATAACGTTTGCTATAGAAGTAAAAGCAGTGTCAGTGCAATATGTGATGTGAACTTACTCCATGAGGTGGTTAATTTAATTGATTACACAGCTTTGTAGAATACTCGATGCTGATTGGTCGATTTGGACATTCTACAGGTCTGCTATTTTTCACAAACAGACCGTTGCTAAGGAGAGCAGACCGTTGCTAAGGAGGATCCAGGGACTATGTGCAGTCATATCAATCCGCAGGAAGAAGTGAAGTTTACAGAAAAAGCAGAAGAAGACAGACAGAAAGTAAACACTAAAGGGAACAGCAGAAGAAGACAAGACAGAAAGTAAACACTAAAGGGAACAGCAGAAGAAGACAGGACAGAAAGTAAACACTAAAGGGAACAGCAGAAGAAGACAGACAGGAAGTAAACACCAAAGGGAACAGCAGAAGAAGACAGACAGAAAGTAAACACTAAAGGGAACAGCAGAAGAAGACAGACAGGTTGTAAACACTAAAGGGAACAGCAGAAGAAGACAAGACAGAAAGTAAACACCAAAGGGAACAGCAGAAGAAGACAGACAGGAAGTAAACACCAAAGGGAACAGCAGAAGAAGACAGACAGGAAGTAAACACTAAAGGGAACAGCAGAAGAAGACAGACAGGAAGTAAACACTAAAAGGAACACGGTATCAGTTCCAGCCGTTGATACGCAGTGGAATGGAAAACATACAATCATTTTTAAATCAATGAAATAATTTATTATCAATATTATAAGTCAAGGTGTAGGTTTATTTAGTATGTGGCCATGTAATAAGCTTACATATTACACTTATTTTAGGTAGGTAGTACACCAACTTTGGAGAGAAAACCTCAAACAACCCTGCTTCAAAACATCCAAACGTTATCTTGCTGTTGTCTATCTCAGCTCATACATTCCTACCTAACTGGGTAATTGATTAGTTTGTGTGGGCCATATTTACTGTGGTAGTTTTAAAGGCATGCACTAAGAATGTAAGATAGATTCCTGCAGCATTGAAGGACAAACATCTGACTGCCAGTAGACTGCAGAAATAGTTAACTTATCATGTACTTGTTTGCTTCCAAGAATAGTTTTCTGTGTTGTTATGTAAATGTAGAAAAACAAACTGAATCGTACTTTTGCGTTTCTTTAAAGAGCAAATTGTTGTGGCTTTTTGGCAGTAAGAAGAGTGCTCTGGTTATTTCCAATAAAGTATTTATAGATACACATCTTGGTATGTTATGCTTACACAGGACTTTGTACATTTAATAAAGTGTGAAGTCAAAGATAACAGAAACCACATGCATCTAAGTGTATAAAATGTCAATTCAACCGTGCAGGTTTGCTAACTTATTTTCAATTTAGTTGTTGGGGATTATTTGTAGGGGAAAATACCACTATAAATCTTGTTTTTATTAAAGATCGGCTCATTAAATGTATGGGATTAAGTCATTCAGTGTGAAAAAAACTAATTAGTAAGTCTAATTGACAACATCAATCTTAGTGGACTATGACCAAAATAACAAACACATAATTGAAGAGGACAAAAACAACAAGAGAGTTAAACATTTAAAGGGGACCTATCATGCAAAATGCACTTTTTGATGTCCTTTATACATCAATATGTGTCCCCGGTGTGTCAGGGAACTCATGCAGCGTCTGAAAATAAAACCCTCTCTCTTTTCCTCCATACCCAAATCTCTAAAAACGGGGCTACAACGGAGCTGATCCAGATTTGCGTCCGATATGACGTAATATCTGAAATGTGGACCCACGGCACTATCAGAAAGTTGCTATCAGAAACAATGCCCGACTGTTTTGGACGTAATATGGTCGGTGCATGTTTACATTAGCATCGCTAACACTCAGAGCTAACCTGTACTGGAGAGCATGTGTGTGAAGAAGCAGGAAATAAAAAAGGAACTCACCTTGTGGTATAACCGGCAAGAGAGAAAGCCTTTGAGCTCCATACTGTTTCAGAAATAATCCATGATCTGGCGTTTCATCACGGCAGTATTTAGTTTAGACAGTAGCTGCCGGGTCCCGCATGAGCTCAGCCTCCTCCTTTTTTATTTGATCAATTTTTTTTTTTTTTTTTTAAGCTTTATACCCAAAATCAGCACTTTTGAAACAGGAAGTGAAATAGAGGGATATGAGGCATGGCTAGAATGGGTGATCTGTTTGGTATTTTGAGCAAAACACTTCATAGACATGTTTTTTATATTTTTTTATATATCTGAGACCTATGCTATTGCCTAAAAATAGCATGATAGGTGACCTTTGAAACTAGCTGAAACAGAATAAGACTGGTATAACGTACAGTGTTTCCCCTACCATTGTCTTGGAGGGGCGCTGCGCCCCGCCAACGGAGCCCCGCGCCCCCCCCTGAAATTCAAGGTGTTTAAAAAAAGATAAAAAACATTTTTTTTATATATATATATATATATATATTCTAATTAATCTATATCTACTGTCACTTTTCACATTGAACATGTGCTCTTTTATTAAATAAACTAAACGCTTTCATTTTAAGTTGTGAGTTTAGTGTTTTTGACCCTAAGAAACACTGATGCATTAATCAATAATCCACAGCTCCTCTCTCTGCTCCAGAGGATTTAAAAAAAAAAATATCCCAATGCCACCCCCCCCCCAACATTTCTATAGTAGTTTACTGCTTATAATGAAAAAATGATTGACAAAAATATCTTTAAAACGTAAATAATATCACAGAAAATGTCTAAAAATATAATAATTAAAACAAATGTTAAATATGTCATGAAAAGGTGTTGTAAATGATAAGATTGTTTTTAAAAAGTCATAATATTCTCACGTATACTTAATCTGATATATAATCTATATTATAAAAAGTGTCTAAAAAGTATTTATAATCCCAAAAATTGTCACTAAAATGTCTTGAATGACAGAAAATGTCACAAAAAATGTCAATAAAATATCAGAAATTTCTCTGCAGATATCGTTTACATTTTACCTTTACAAAATATTGGGCTCATTAAATATCGCACTAGTCCATATTGCGATTTTTCTCAAATTTCAATTCATTGTGCAACCCTAACCTTCACCCAGACCGTCTTGGCGTGTCAAAGCAGAGGGAGGATTTGATTTGATTTTTTATCAAAAATGGCTAAGACTTACAAACAGTGCTGATTGATGTCTCTTCCCTTTTTATCATGACTGATTTCCTCCTAAATGTAGATTACAAAAATGCAGACACACCCTGTTAAATCACTGGAATGTAAATATTTAGCAGCTCAGATTAAAGGGGTATTCTTAGTGTTTTTAGGTGTGTTTGTATAAGGTACTACTCCACAGTCTGTGAATAACTTAAGCAAATGCAGTTGGTAGACACTTGGAAAAACTTGAATATATCGTGAAATTATGATATGAGAATACATTTGGTCTTTTCGGATGTTTAAATATCTTAGGTCTTTTTTCAAATGGTGCAGCTTAAAGGAGAGGTGTCATGGCCATTTCCACTGATCATAATTCCATTGTTGAGGTATACTAAAATAGATTTATACTGTGCATTTTTCCAAACTCACATTGGTTGCTCATACAGCATCTCTGTAAACTACTTGTATTCACTGAATTTCACTCTCTGCCTTTAACGGCTCGTTGTAGCTCCAAAAGCTCCAGCCCCCACCCTCCCTGTGAGCACAGTGTGCTCTGATTGGTCGGGACGTTGTGAATCGCGCTGAGCTCCGTGGAGGTGTTGTTTCCTTGTTTAGGATACATAGCGAAACACAGCCAAACTCATCCTGAGCACACACAAAGTCACAGCCGAAGTAAAAACAATAAGTGTGGCTTGATATTGAGTAAGAAAAAGGTTGATAAACGCTGTGAGAATGGGTCTGCAGAGAGAATTTCGCCGCGATCCCAACTGTCTGTTATCAGCCTGCAGCCAGGGAGGAGAAATCAGCTGAGCTGCCTGCTCCCTGCACCCAGATGTGTGTGTGAGGAAGTCCGTGGATTGGTCATATTGGACGTAACGTAACGGCTCAACGGATTGGTCCATTTCGTTCCGGGTACGGGATGACATCATGCCGTACCCGGAAGAATCAAATGGACAATGACGTATCTCCAACGAGGCGTTTTGGCTGTGTTAGAGTTTTACTCGCTATAGGGTGTGCTTTGAGGGTTTTGACTCTGCACACCGTTTACATGCATAAAACCCTTCATAACACACAAGGGGACGGGTAATAACCGGAAAAGCATGACACCTCTCCTTTAAATGAAGATGTATCAGGTAAACCATTCACCTGCAGAAAAATAAATGACAAAGTTTAAAGGGAGTGTGTATCTAACCTTGAGAATAAAACAACTTCAGGTTGAGTCCGGTCAGCTGTTGCCGGGTTGACAGAGGAAATGTTTTGCGGCAGCAGCAGCACGAGAAAATTCAATTATGTCCAACCTTGACAGAGCAGCTCGGGTCAGACTTTGCTAAAACTGTGGAGCCGCTGCACACTGAGCCTTTTGATTTCCATGAAGTCTGCTCTGTGCACGGACCACAGTGCTGCTTTTCATTAGAGAATACACTCACACACACACACTCACACACTCACGGTAAAGTTAGCAGCAGAGGAAGTTCAGGACAGATACAGGTTGTCAGGTAACTTACGGACTGATTATTAATGATAGTAGTGAAGGAACATCTGTATTAACATTAAAACGTTATCAACCCTGAAAGGAAATTGTTTTTTGCCAGATTTTGAAAAAACGTTCAACACGACAAGACTCCTTTGTCCCTTGCCCGTCTATTGGCTAGCGCTCCAACACATTGTACGTGATAGGGCTAAGGGGCGGGACATCTCTAAGCGGTTCACCAATCACAACAGAGTCTGCCAGCTAACCAATCAGAGCAGACTGGGCTCTGGTTTCAGACAGAGGGTGAAAAAATGTGCTGCAGCACAGGCAGTATGAGAAAAATAAAGAGCTTTTTGAACATTAATGCATGGAGACATGTCACAGTAGAGACACTGAATACTGATATGAACCTTAACATCAGCAAAATATGTCCCTTTAACCCTGAGGGCTTAAGTCATTTAACAAATGATGAAAAATGATGAAAAAAGCTAAACAAGACTTTCTCCCTAAATATCTTATCAATAGTGATCATATAGTGTTTGTTTTGTATCTCTTCTCTGTGAGCTGTGCTGTTCTATAGGCTACTACTTTAAGACCCCCTTTACACGAGAACGAAACGGCTTGTATCTGCATAGTTTCTCTTGCGTATAGCCCTATTATTTACACGAGGCCGTAACAAAACGATAGAAACGGACCCCACAAACGATAACGGGTCCCAAGGTGGATAGATTTGCAAACAAAACGCTCTGGGGGGTCAAACGGCTCCGTGTAATCGCCTCTATACGATAATTTCCTGAAAAAATAACGATAGCCCCACCTCTCCCCGCCTCTGCTGCTCACTGCTGTAGCATGGCCAGTAGCTACTGCTAGTGCTACTGCTACTGACCATGCTACAGATGTTAGTACAACATCTACAGCTCGACCATGCTACAGATGTTAGTGCAAAATCTACAGCTCCTCTACCACAACCATCAGCAACAAGTGGACATGGAGAATTACATGAACTACATGTTGCTAAATCCACCGCAGTGCATAAACAGAAGGGTAGCCATGGCAACCATGCTCCGGGGTCTTCTTCGCTGCTTTTGGTGTATTTTGTGGCGGAAGTTACAGCGCCACTTACAGTCCCGGCATATGTACTACAGCGTTTCCAGCGGTCTCGTGTGAACAGACACGTTAAATGAAACGAATGCATGTGAACGGAAGACTTTTTTGAAAACGCATACTGTGCATAAACGTAAACGTTCCCGTGTAAAGGCAGCCCAAGTGTGAATCTATACGCCTACTGCCTGAATCTGCTTTATGGTTTTCACTTTCTTTGGTTCATTTGTTCGGTTTTTAAGTCAGTAGGTGAACCTATATATTCATAAAATAGTATGTGTGATCTTAACTGTGTGTATTAAATTCAAACGGAGCATTTTCTGTCAGCTCAGATTTTGTAGTTTGTGCTCAAGTGTTTCATTGTTGGTGTATAGGCTGCTGCCTGAATATGCTTCATGAAAGGCAGGTTTTACTATCAATAAAGTCATTTCTGATCCATCCTCACTTTGTTTTAATCCTTGTTTTGTTGAATTATAAGTGTCATGGGAAGCATGCGTTTAAATATGTGTGTGTAGCTGCACATGGTGTTGTGTCACGGCTGACAGAGTGGAGACGGTTGCAACAAGTGGTCCCGATAGACAACACAACAGCATTTAAATAAACAAGATATGTTGGGGTGATTTAAAGGATATTTAACCCAAATGCACATTTATATTGCTTTTTTGAACATGCTAAAGTAATTGAGAGGTAAATAATACTGAGGATAGTTCACCCAAAACCGAGTGTGAAGAAAATCAGTGCAGTTTTGGACTATAAATAATGCTTGTATTATTGTCTAAATAAATAAAACTAAACTATTATTGTGAAACAATACATACTTTAACAATACCATGCTCATTGAGAAACAACATGTGAATACTAAGTAGTGAAAATGTATTTTAAAAATCTGATTTTCATCCATTAAAATGTATATTGTGAACAACCTGTCATATACATTCATCCTTAAATGGTATGGGTAATTAGCACACATGTTCCTAAATACAAAATATAAAACTTCAGATTGTTGCCAGAACGTTTGTGCATGACACATGCACTTTTTTAAATCATATTTCTTCAAAAATATGTTTTAATTCCAATTTTCCACTTATTTGTATGCCTTTTTCTTATTTATGTTTTTGTGACATTTGTAATGTTTTTTGTTGTTACAATTTTACAATGATTTTATACTAAGTTAAAATTGTTATCAGTTGTTATTGTATGAATCTTACCTGCACTTATTGCTGTTTTAATGGCATTTTAGTGACATTCTTTTTCAATTTTTTTCTGTGACATTATTTCAGTTTTTAAAGACATATTTGTAATGTTTTTTTCTACATGTTATACTATGAATTTTATAATAAATAATAATCATAATAAAGCTGTATTTATATAGCACTTTTCATACAACACAAGCAGCTCAAAGTGCTTTACAAAATGGCACATCACAAGTTAAAAACAAACAACAAATCCCCCTCAGATTACCTGTTAAGAACTTTAAAAGGTACATGCAGCAAAATATAACATGTTATCAGGTTAATAGACACAAGGAGGTACAAGGTATGATAATACAAATAAAATAAATAATGGTTTCTCTCTGACAGATAAGACACAAGACAACTGAGTCGATGCAACAATATAAAATTTAAAATATATATAAGTTACTGATTGTTATCTTGATGTTGCTTTTTACATTGCCTCTCACCTGCAGTACACCAGGCAGTCCATGTGGTTGATCTCGGTGTCGGACCGGTGTCTCCGGTAGTCCTCCCACAGGTCCTTGATGGCGGTGACCGACAGGATGAAGACCACCGGGGCCAGAGCCAGCTCGGGCTGAAACGCGTTCACCACCGGGACGAAGTTGAGCAGAGCGATGAAGACAAAGTAAACATTAGCGAACCTGTGGAACTGCTCGAAGAGGTTTTTGGGTAGGAAGGACAGCACGGTGTACTTGGTGGTCTTTATCTTGTTATTTGAATAGTGTCTGTTGGGGTTTTCCTCCCCTTTGGCGTGGTCGTACAGTATATTAGCGTGCACAGTCCTGGTTTTATTCTCCTTTTGTTTCCTCTTTCTTTGCCTTTTTGCAGCTTTGGGGTCCTCCTCGCTGTCCCGCGCCATATCTGCAAACTTTCCCCTCACTTTGGGGAGTTTTTCAGATAAATAACTACACAAACCCTGAGTTATGTTATCATTCTTTAAGTTTTCGCCGGTTTATCCGCATTAACTTGCTCCTTTTCATCCATGGCGACTCCTCTTTCCCGTCGGAGGAAACTTTTTCTTGTTTGGCTTCTGCTTTTTTCCCTGGGAAGGATGCTGAGATAGTAGGGAGGCATTCAGCAACGTTAGACTTCCCACAGTAGATCTGTAAGCCATGCGGATGGGACTCAGCCATTGGTGGAATGATGGTGCTGTGTTTGTAGATCAGCGCATGCGCACCCACAGGAAGCTCGCCCCTCCTCCTTGGTTTTTTGTGTCTCCAAGTGCCACGCGGTATTATGGAGAGTCACAGGAAGCAGAGAAATGTGCTAAATAGAGAAGTAAACACTTTATTTATAAACAATAACAAAGATTACCTTTAGTGATTTATTTAGTTATTTATTTAGTTATTTATTTGTAATTTATTTGGGGGGGTTTGCAATACTATACGGTTGTTACATCAGAAATTGTATTAAAAGTAGGAAGACATATCACTTTAAGACAATATAAAAAGCAAAAATAAATAAAAATGTGAACGCATTAAAATACAAATCAAAGTATAAAATACAAATATAAGAACAAATAAGAGCAACAGATAATACACTGACTGTGCAGAGTTTATCATTTCAAAAGGCATAACAAAAGTCAAAGAAATTAATTAAAAATATCCGAAAAAACATTACAAATATCATAAATGTATTAGAAATGTAATTTAAAAAAAATCATAGTATCAAGGGTTAGGGTTAGGGGTTAGGGTTTAGGGTTAAATACAGAAACATATCCATAAAATATATTAAAAACATAAATAATTTCACAGAAAATGGCATAAAAATATCATTAAAATATATTTCTTTAAAGAAATGTAATACTAAATGTAATTTGAAAAAAGGTCATTGATTGGTACGTTTGGAAAAATATCATAACAAATTATCAAAATGTAAAAACAGGTTTACTAATGTATTAAATAAATACAAATCTTTGCAAATAAGCCATTGTAACTGGGCTAACAGTCACTAAATACATATGCAAAGTAAAAACACACACAAAAAATATTAAATAACAAAATCAGCGAAATCCCAACTAAAAACCCACCTATTCAAATCATCTCAGTCCCCTGAATAACCTCTCCCCATCGTTTGTGTCCACTATGATCAAAATACTGCTGCTGGTTTATAAAGCTTTGAATGGTTTAGGCCCAAAATACATTTCTGATCTACTGCTAAATTATGAACCATCCAGATCTCTCAGTTCTTCAGGGACTGGTCAGCTTTCTGTCCCCAGAGTCAGAACTAAACATGGTAAAGCAGCATTCAGTTATTATGCCCCACTCCCAGAAACCTGCAGGTCCGCTGCAACTCTTACTACTTTTAAATCCAGGCTGAAGACTTATCTTTTTGCCGCTGCTTTTAATTGAAACTGAGCGGTTGTGTTTCGTTTTTGGTTAATGAACATTTGGGGCTATAAACTTGCCTTGCCTATGATCGCCTGTTTTTTGTTTTATCGTGTTGCCTTTAACCTCTTGGAGTATTTACTAAGTTGTGCGGTGTCCTTGGGTGTCGTGAAAGGCGCCCTTAAATAAAATGTATTATATGTATTATTTTTACTGTACATTGGCAATCTCACCAGTGTTTCATTCACTAAATACAATTAATGTATTTTTGTTGTTAAACCTATTAGTTGGGCATGTTCTTCACTCTTTATTAGTGTCTCCTGAAAAATCTGTATTATATTACTCATCTCACAGACAGCTAACAGCCTGAAGAGGGCATGATACTCAAACAGTGCCCTGTGTGTGTGTGTGTGTGTGTGTGTGTGTGTGTGTGTGTGTGTGTGTGTGTGTGTGTGTGTGTGTGTGTGTGTGTGTGTGTGTGTGTGTGTGTGTGTGTGTGTGTGTGTGTGTGTGTGTGTGTGTGTGTGTGTGTGTGTGTGTGTGTGTGTGTGTGTGTGTGTGTGTGTGTGTGTGTGTGTGTGTGTGTGTTGTGTGTGTGTGTGTGTGGTGGGTGTTTGTGTGTGTGTTTTATCTGATCCGGATGGTTACTAATTCCTTTTCTTTATGGCGGTCATTTTTGACCGGGAACACCATGGGTGTTACAAAGTTCAATGAAAGTGGTGATCAGCAATTTTATATGTTCAAATGTCTACTGTGAAGGATATCATAAAGCCTTGATGCAATTGAATGTAAAACAAAAAAGTTATGATTGATGAAAGTAGTAAATCGGTCAGATTTAGAAACGATGTAAATATAAAAACACAAATTTGCCAAAACACATGAAGAAACATCTTCACCTTCTTGACATCACATGTGTAGCGTTAACTGGAAGCGCTGCAAGAAGCTCAAAGCGCTTGGTGACATTCAGGATTATAGAACTGTCTGTTGTTGGAAACGTACCTTAAATGTTTTATCAGCTCATTTTATGAGATCACATGACTCCTTCTGATATTACTGCAGATCTGCTGTAAGCTAGCTAGCTAATAGCTAACCTGGTCATACTAACAACACACTTACAGTTATGAAACAGACTAACTCTGCCAACAGAGACAGTTGTCCAACTTTATAACCCTGAACTTCACCAAGCACTCGGGTCCCAGCTGTGTGCGTCACTTTTTACTGTCCCCATGGTTTCCGTTGTGTTTTGAGCTTCTTACAGCGTTTCTTTATGCAGCGCAAAAGTTGTCAAGTTGGTGAAGATGTTTCTTCATTTGATGTGTTTTGGCACATTTATGTTTTATATTTGCATCGTTTTTGAAGCTGCAACCATTTATTCCACTGTTAGTGTTTTGGGCCTACAACGTGTTTGCAAGGGTCAGCCACCATAGAAATTGAATAGGAAAATAAACATCCAAAAGAAAACTCTCCCTGTTTAGTCTCACAAAAAGCCATAGTGGTTAATAATTCACACACTGTTTTGTTGTTCATCCGCAGAAGTCACTCTGCTGTGTGTGCACCATCTTATTAAGGATTTAGCTGACTGCCTATTGAATGTGTAATGCATTCAGGAGTTCGCTGTGCAGAGGCCCAAATAAATCAAAGTAATTAACTCAATAATTGATTTGATGAATTTCCCCGCAAAATCGAGACATTTCTGCTAAATCTGCAGAACCATGCAGCTGTTGGAGCGCGGGGAAATCACTCAGAGAGAGATCTTTGCATAAACAATGGGGATATTGTGCCAGAGGGTAAATCACTTTTAATTATGAGACAGTGGGGTGGTGCGAGCCTTTAATCGATGATTGAGAGGTGGATGTGTTCCAGTCAGATGTGGAAATAAAACAGAGAACACTTCCTGTCAAGCATAAAATTATCAAATCTCAAATGTGATTTAACTAAAATGAGCTTCTTATAATTACCGTACACACAGCTCTGAGTTAATTACGTTACTTGTCTTGCTTACAGACAGAACGTTTGAATATTCTCTCTGATGTTGGAAAATAAAAAAAAAGGCTGATCCTGTTTCAGGTTGTTAGGTTCATCCGAGACGAGCTTTTCAAAATAAAAGAAGCAGTCCTGAACATGTTACAGTGTGAACAGTTCCGACTTCTATTTGCACATGAAAAAACTGCAAAATAATATTAAAAAAATACTTGAAATATCTAAAAAACATTTGTACATCCTTGTTACGTTCCCTTATAGTCTAGGGTGAAAGGGAAGTGACAAAATATAAAATAACCTCTTCAAAACTAGATAACGTTCTCCCACAGAGACCAAGCGCTACGCAAGCTGCACTGGCACCCACTACCGTCCATGCAGCTCACAGGAGAAGGAGATTGGGATTACTTTAGGGAGAGGCTGCATCCAGAGGGAGACAATCAGGGGGAGAGAGAGAGGGGGAGAGAGAGAGACACACGCAAACATACCACAGCACGCAACAATCCTTTTATGCTTAAGCTGAAAGAGTTGGTTTATCGATAAAAGCAAAATGCAACAAAGTGCAACGGAAATGGATTAAACTAATGAATGATGACTGTATGAAAGCTGCTTATCTCCATTTATGGCCTAATGTGATCTTTTTACTTCTGGTCATTGCATTTCTGCTAAAAAAATCATAAAATGGTACGTAGGCCTACATGTATATGTGGAGATTCTCCCATTGGCTTTTTGTTAAGGGAGCCCTTGCAATGCTCCGGGTCGGCCTAAAACATTGAACTGCCTCTCTACCTTTTGGGTTAAATGGATGCAAATACAACCCTCCTTCCTGTTGCACCTCCTCCTGGAAACTTACTCTGTATATATTTTTACCCTTGGTCCCTTCTCCCAATGGCCCAGCAGAGCAGGAAAAGCAAAATAATTTTTAATGATTTTTGTGCAATAACTCTTCCTCAGGTCTGTGGGATCAATACTCGCCTAGGAACAAACTGCTGTTAATTTAGAATTAAATATTGATTCAAGTCATTCAACAATGTCATGGGACTCTACAACCTGCTGCTATTTTTCATCTGAAAACAGCAATTTACATTAGAGTAACGTTTCCATTCATCATATTGCAATGTGTATTCATAACTGTAGGCTACATGTAGTATCTGCACGGGTTAGGGGTCCTATGAACATTGGATGTTGTTCTGATCTTTCCACTATTTTAGTCCAGACTGAAATATCATTAGAAAGACTGGAGTAATTGCTGTTTAATTTTGTACAGATTTCTACTTCCTGTCTTTGTGTGTTTTCCCGCCTGTTTAATCACTGTTTCATGTCAGCATGCACCGCTAAGCTAAAGCGGCTAATGTTGGGCTATAAAGGAACTACAGCACAGTCACATGACTTCACGTACATCACCACCGCTAAGCTAAAGGCGGCTAATGTGGGCTATAAAGGAACTACAGTGCGGTCACATGACTTCACGTACATCACCACCGCTAAGCTAAAGGCGGCTAATGTTGGGCTATAAAGGAACTACAGCACGGTCATATGATTTCACAACACCACCGCTAAGCTAAAGGCGGCTAATGTTGGGCTATAAAGGAACTACAGCGAGGTCACATGACTTCACAACACCACCGCTAAGCTAAAGGTGGCTAATGTTGGGCTATAAAGGAACTACAGAACGGTCACATGACTACACGTCACCACTGCTAAGCTAAAGGCGGCTAATGTTGGGCGTTATGACATTTAGTCGTCTACACTTGTTAGCAACCGCTAATTTTAAATTCACCAGTTTGGTATTAACTGACGTATTTTATGTCATAGGACAAAATGTTAAAATCTCTTCAGCTTTTGTTAACCACAGAGCACTGACCTTATTTCAGGCTAACAACCAAAAACGAATTGTTTTAAACCATTGACCTCCAGACCAGAGGACAGGAAGCGGTAAAATGCTAACTCATTAACCACACCCCCAACACTGAATTGACACAATGTCCCCTTTGTAAGTCATAACAGCAATATAAATCATCCCTTAATGTGCTATTTTTAACAGTATTTAACGTTGGGAGCCTCTGCAGAATAAAGTTGTCTTTCAGTCTCATCGGCCTTATTACCATTATTGCCACTTTATATCTCATTATGTTTAATCTAACATTAAATTGCAGGATCTCACTGCTCCTCATGCAGATAATGTAATCTTTCCATTGTGCATGTCGGAGTAATGAGTGTGAAAGAAATCCTCCTGGTCGTAAATCATCGCCCTCACACAGCACTGTAATTTAGCATATACACCGCTAAAACACATTATAGAATATCACATGCACTTTTTCATGATTACACTCCCAAATACAATACAAGGATAGTTTATAAAATAGGCATTTTTATGCTTTTTGGGGTTTCCCTTTCCGGTAGTGTGTGCATGGAGACATGTCGCAGTAGTGACACTAAATACTGATATTAACCTGAAAACTAACACAATAGGGCCCCTTTAATCTAAAAGTCTACTCTCTGAATAACAGTCGGTAAAAAGTTAAATACATATCCAAAATCCAGTTTAGAGGTACGCCTGCGGAAGACTTCACAATGCAACAAAATGATAATAAAATCAACAACAGGACATATATTTGCCCAAAATCATTAATTGATGTCTCACTTATGAGTCTAAGGGAATATCCTGTATTCACTTTCCTCTTTCCTCCTCCCTGTGCTCTCTATATATCTTCTTCCTGTTAGCTGTGGTGAGGAAAGAGATTACAGTTTCTGACACACTCCTCAAAAAAATTAACTGTGGGTCACTTACAGTACATCCTCCGTGCTCATGCAATGTGAAAAGAGGCTGAAGCATGGCTGGATAAATATTAAGGTCAAAGTGTCTCACTGAGGAGAGTCGTGCCCCGCGGATCTGATCCTGATCACACAGCAGGAGCACAGATTACTTTACGAGTAGCTGCAGGACAGAGATTCAGCTGCAAATCTGAGGTTAAAAGACCTTAAACGTATTTAAAAAATGGCAAGGCAAGATTACTTATACAGAACATGTAATCAAGGCAATTCAAAAAACATTAAAAGCAACCTCATTAAACACATGCAAACAAATACAAATGTTGGACACATTTTTGAAAGAAAATAAAAAATGTAATATATAACATAGCGATAGTACATTTTAGATGCTTTAATGCGAAAATGTAACTTTCTTTTTTTAAATACAACCAAAAATATCTTAAGAGAATAACGTTGGGCTGTGAAAACATATAAAAAACACAACACTGACATATTATCAGCCATTTAAGGATTTCTTTGGGACCTTGGAGCCGAGCCAGAAGTGATGTTTTCATGTCAAGGTCGTTATAATTTATAGGGGGCTTTAAAAACAAATCAGGTCTGTGCCTCACAGCAAACATAATTAAACAAAAAGATTACCACATGACATAAATACCTAAATAAATATACCGATAAAAGCAAACAGTTATTATTTTATTTTATTTATTTCATTCATATTTTATTTATTTTATCTTTATTATTATTTAAATGTTTGTAATTATTTTTTGATGTTTTTATTATTATTTTATTTATTTGAATATTTTAATTATTATTTTCTAACAATGATCATTATTTATTAATTTTTTTGGTCCACATTTTTTTCATGTCCCTTTGAGGTGTTGGGGGCGTCTCCCTAAGGCTGGCCACCCTGGCAGCCCCTCCTTACCGATGGGGTGCAGTTTCTATGTATATTATGGCGCATTTCCACTACAGCGCGGAGCGAGGTTTAAGCGTGCCGTGTAGTGCACGGCCCGTTTTTGGTTGCGTTTCCATTAGGCGTAGTACTGGCTAGCGGGTACTATTTAACAGTTTTAAAATTGAGGTTCTTAGCGGGCCAACAACCAGGCTGAGTCGGGCTGAGTATGCTAAACTAGAGAGAGAGAATCGCTGGCAAGCTACAACTAGTAAAAAACGTGAATTAATGCTTTGACAAGTCTGCAGACAGACGGCAGGTGAAAAACCTTTTAAAATGCATGTTTTCTAAATGGAGATTGGCTAAGCTAACGCAGTATATGCTCCGACCGTCCACACTCACAACAACGGCCTATACAGACATAAATAAACCAGCGACTGTACTCGCCATGACACAGACAGTCTGTGGTTTGTACTTGTTTAACTTTTGTCTAGTTTCTGAACAGATATGAGGAGCTGTGAGCTTGAGTGCTAACAGCTAACGGCTGATGTTGTTTTTCTGTGGTTCGCATTGAAGATGACGTCATGGCTCCGCCTACACTGCGTTACTATAGTTACTACCCAGCTACTAAACTCTAATGGAAACGCAGCATAAAGTGAGCCTGGCCTAACAAGGCCTAAATATACCGTACTAAGCCGAGCGAGGCCCTGCAATGGAAATGTGCCATTAGGGTTAGAATTAGGGTTACAAGGGAACACCAAGATATTGTCAAAGAACATTTGTTTAAACTCATCACAGGGAGTGACTGTCACATATGGAGCCGGGTTTCCTGAACATGTCAGTAGAAAAATTACTGGACTTAAGCTTCTGTTGCTTTCTCACTGACTTTTCATTTCCGTTTTTTTACACAACAATTACCACACCCTCGTTAGTTCCATAACATATGAGATTCAAACCACAGACCTTCAGCTTGGTAGACATCTATTTGCCCGTTGAGTTAAAGCCACCTGTAGAGGTTTCATCACAATCCTAACAGTTGGGCTTCTACATTTAAAGATCATAATCTTTTAAAATATTTTATAAAGAGAGAAGAGTCACTGTGTTTCTCCTTGCACTGTGTACAACTTGACACAAAGCTTTCAAAAAACAGTGGGACTGGTCAGAGGAAGCGAAATAAAACAAGATATTGTTAAAGACACATGCACTTGTTATAAATGTTGTCGTTTCCACACAAAGCAAAACAACATATTGTGAAACACGCACGTAGAAATTAATAAATATATGAATGTAAGTGAAAATAAATGTAAAAATACATTAAAAATATACAATATTTTGTTTTCTGTATTATTCTCAACTTTTATTTATTTATACTGTAACGGAGGTGATCTCTGGGGCCATAGATCTCGGCCTCCGTTACGGATTGTATAGCTTCATTATTGGCGAAGGATATTAATTTGTTCCACCCTAAAACATTGCACAGGAAGCAAGTGATTATGTGTAATTTGTGCATCTGTCTGTGTTTTAGTTTGTCTGTCTCTGTTTCCTGTTTTAGTTTGAAAAGTGTTCCCCTTCCCGTCTTGTCTGTTGCTGGTGATTGTGTTCACCTGGTGCCCTGTGTTGTCTCCTCCCCCCTCACCTGTGTCTTGTTGGTTTGATTAGTCTGTGTGTATTTAGGTTCTGTTTTCCTGTTAGTCTGAGGGTGTTTCTCAATCGCGAGGATATTGGCTTCCAAGCCAATATTTCAAGGATGCTACGTCATCGAGTGCCGCCGAAGGACTGTTCCAATCTCCAGCATACTTGGAATTCCACCGAGGCCGCGTCCTTGGTTTGGGGGAAATTTCGAGGCTGCACATGGGTAGACTTCGTGTCCTTAAAATCCCCACAATGCTTTGCGCATGGACCAATTTCCCCAAATCTGTGGCGGAAGATGTAAGGCGGGGCCTCTCATATGACGCACACCTGCACACTTGCTAGCCTGTTCCACGCTTCGTTTTCCGAATGGCAGGAAGTATTCTTGCCTTGCTTCTGAAGCAAGATGCTCGGCTCGGCTGTGCTACCAAGCCAGCATCCTCGCGATTGAGAAACGGCCTGAGTGTGTGTGAGGTCCTTGTTGCTGGTGACTGTGTTCACGGGAGACAGTCATATTGAGGCTGTGTATCCTGTACCACAAAGAGGAATAAATGCCCACACCGGGTTATATTTGAACTCTCTGCCTCTGTCTCCTTACTTGGTCGGGCCGCTCAACGGTCAGCTTCACATATACATTCATTTATTTATTACCGTGTTTATTAATGATTTTTTTCATTTATGCATTTATTTATTTTTAACTTATGTCATGTTCTGTCCTCCATACTTCTGTGCTCATTGTGTGCATAACGGTACAAATTGAATCCAAATCACATCACAGCGAGACCTATAGTTGGGTGTTCATTGTTTTAAAAACACATTGGCTGTGGTCCAGAGGTTTATTGGTTTTCATGCAGGCGCTCGAGGTTCAACCCCCAGGGGAGGGACATCTTTTGTCTTCTGCTATGCTGATGTTAAATCTGGAACAATTGTTCCCACCACTTTTTCAAACAAAGTGACACCCATGGTTCCACACTTAGCATGCAGAGTGCTATCAATCTGTTTTGCTAACTCTTCAGCAAGACAGTAAACAACAATCTATTGCTCAAAATGTAAGAACAATTCCTTGCAGCAGTTATTTTGAATGTTAACAAATAGTTTACACATCCAGCTAATGCAAAAGTTCAATTTTTAGCTCTGTTTTGGTCTCCTCCATCTCCTGAGTGAAATGCCTGGTTCTTATCTGCTAAAAGCTCAACTGTGTTCACCAGCAGGTCTCTCAATGTGCATTTTTATTTGCAAAGCATGTAATGTACAGTGTTTTTATTTCACCTATGTTGCAAGAATACAGGTAATGAGAGCCTGAGGGAGTTAATCAAAACGTAACCCTGACAAAAATCTTAGGGTTTGTCACAAAGTTATATTATCCATTTTTATTTTATAAGATTGATGATAGCAGCCTTAACTCTTGACTATCACACATCCCCTATCCCAGTGTTTATTTATCAGCAAGGTAGCTTTCCTAAAAGACTAATTCCTGCAGGATTACATAAACACACATCAGCGAAAAAGAAAAAGACATCCCCCAAGGCCCTACTGTACTACCTCCCTACTTCCTATACATGCAACCTGATAATTGACATGTACATTTCTCTTATCAGATTCTCTACAAAGAGAATCCAGAGGCCAGTGTGTGTGTTTGCAGCATCAGCGCGGAGGAATCAGGTGAACGCTGCATATGTACAGCGAGCTCATTAATTTAAAGGATTTCTGGGCGTCCCGCCAGCTCAGATGAAGTGAGCCAAGCTAGCGGAGCATCATAGAGCTAATGTTATTTAGAGGTATTACAATGATCTACCGTATGCTTCATTACATGCAGGGTTAAGGGTGGATGTTGTACAGGGAGGAGCGCTGCAGGGTGGTAGGACGGTTAAAAAGGATCCTGTTACCTTGGGTTGTGTTTTAGGACTGTTTACAAAGAGGTTTTGTTTGGTGTTTGTTTCTCCACACCAGGAACCTTTTCATTAGCTGCTTTCACACCAAGTACTTTGCCGTAAATAGTGCCCAGCACTTAGTGCCAGCACTTAGTACCTCCATGGAACTACGTACAGATCGCTTCTACTGAAGCCTTCCGAGTAAATCGCCAGAAAGCCGACACCTCCTCATCCCTCCACCGCTCCCATGTTTTTTTTTTGTGTTGCCATAAATTAGTCTCTCTCCGTTGGTGCACGGGGCTAATGCTAATGCTAATAATGCTAATGCCAGCAAATACAATGGCGGCTTCACAACATTTTTCAGAGTTTTACCCAGCCAATCTAAATTGGTACTTTTTTCTCCCCAGGATAGTACCACCTCTCTAGCAGGCACTACAAATGGGGGTAAAAGTTCTCGGAACTAAGTTCTCTTTTTGGTGTGAACGCAAAATTCCAGGCACTAACGGAACTAAACGGGAAAAGTACGGGTAAAAGTACTCCGGTGTGAACGCGCCTAAGGGCGCCAGCGGGGCTAGAGAGAGCTGCAGGAATGAGTCCTAAACCGGGAGATTAGGCGGCATTACGGTTCCCTGGTCTGGAAGTCAATGTTTTTTTGAACAAGTTTTTAGTTGTTAGCCTGAAATATGGTCTGTGGCAACACAAGATTTTTACATTTCGTTCTACTACATAAAACACATCAGTAAATACACCACTGGTATATTTCAAAACAGTGGTTGCTACCAAGTGTCTAAATTAGGGCTGTCAGTCGATTAAAATATTTAATCGCGATTAGTCGCATGATTGTCCATAGTTAATTGCGATTAATCGCAAATTAATCGCACATTTTTTATCTGTTCTAAATGTACCTTAGAGGGATATTTTTCAAGTTTTTAATACTCTTATCAACATATGAGTGGACAAATATGCTTTATATGTTTGTTTATCATTTGAACAATGACAAATATTCTCATGAATATTAAACACAACAACCTCTGAACATTACAAATATTCGCCTCAATTCAACCTGGAACCTCTCATACAATAATGCAATACAAAGTGTGTGTGTGTGTGTGTGTGTGTGTGTGTGTGTGTGTGTGTGTGTGTGTGTGTGTGTGTGTGTGTGTGTGAGTGAATGTGGAGACACTGTGATGGATCGTTGGAGCTATGTGCAGCTCAAGGCATATATGCTCGAACGGGAGCTGCCTGGACGCTGCAATCATGTTGCGCGCACTGAGTGTGCTGACTTTTCGTACAATGTCCCACTGTCTGGCTACCTGCATAAAGTCAAGTGCTCGGCGCAGTTGTCGGCGAAATGTCGCTCCTCTGTTTTCATTGAAACAGCTCCTTATATCCGTTAGGGCAGCTAGCTAGCACCAGATGCTAACAACAACAACAACAACAACATGTAAGGTGTGCCTCGCTCGCGAGTCGCGCCACACATACACACACCCTCCCGGTCCTCCCGATGGCCAGTCCGGGCCTGCCGGTGAGCGTGGAAGTGTGGTCTGCCACAAGCGGGCGGCAGGAGCGGGGCTGTCAGCATCAGCTTGTAGATGGTATTTTAAACTCGATGCGCTCTGAAACTACGGGGCGGCCGAGGACAAAAAATACACATGCGTGAATCGCGTTAAAATAATTAGTGGCGTTAATTTTTTTTTGAGTTAACACGTTATTAACGCGTTAACTTGACAGCCCTAGTCTAAATGAAACGACTAAACGTCATCATGCCCAACAGTAGCCGCCTTTAGCTTAGCGGTGGTGATGTGAAACAGTGATAAAAAGGGCGGGAAGACACCCAAAGACAGGAAGTAGAAACAGACATGACACAGATTGAGAAAACTTCCAAACAAAACAGGAAGCAGACAAACTAAAGCTGACAACTGAGGTGTGTAGGTGATGTGGACATTAAAGATGGCTTGGAACAAGTTGAGAAAAGTATTTAAAACTGAAATGTACAGTAAAACAAATAAAATGGTCCACAAAGTAATTAAAAGAGACACAAAATGACATTACAATGACAATAATTGAAGGGTGCTTAATGTCTTTTTTTGCATTTATAGATATTTTAAAGGCAACTACATGAGGCTGAGGTTGTAGATTTATGATTCTTATGAAGCTTTTTTGATTCCATGCATTTTTTTGACTGTTTCTCAGCATTTTCACTGAATGTATCTAAACATGTACATGTTTATACAGTCATGGAAATGCGGATACAACCATATGTGTCCTATATTCACTCAGAAAGAAAAAAAACTAAGATTTCTGAATTTGGATGAACTAATATTAAAGGTTTTACTTACGAACATGCACTGTGTGTATATGTCTTATTATAGGCTGGATGGGTTATGTTACAATGGTTAAAGCTGCCATTACTGTACGTGATACAGAGAATAATTGAACTCTACGTTTGTTTGCAGTTCTAGCTGAAACGCTTGACTAATCACATCCATTTACCCTCCTGCCAAAAACCACACACACACACACACACACACACACACACACACACACACACACACACACACACACACACACACACACACACACACACACACACACACATACACTAAGCAAAACAGATTGTAAGACCTGGGCTTTACTGCTGATTGTAATAATGAGTGTATCGTTAAAAGCAGGAGGCGATGAAGAGGATGAAGGCCGAAGACTGCTGACTCTGCACGGCCGAGTCCAAAGAGGTTCCATTCTGAGACGTCTAATCAATTGCAAAGGAGAAAAGAGGAAATACATCACAGCAGCAGCGAGGCGTGTATAAAGATACTTCAACATTACACTGAACAATGGTATCAAAATTCTTTATAGAGCGCTTTAAAACAAACCACAAGACATACGTAGTTAAATGCATCCATAAATACAGAGTAAATATGTCAATATAGAATAGAAAATGTCATTGCATTGGGAGGCAAGATAGTTTATAGATTCTGCAATTGTAAAAAGAGAAAAAGTGGGAAATGTCATAAGATAAGATAAGATAAGATAGGACTTTATTTATCCCAAAGGAAATTGTTGTGCCAGAGTTACAAAAAGCTGTGATTAAGGAAGTTTAAGGAAACAAAAGCAATTTACTCTGGGCTCATCAGGTGAAATACTAAAGGAGTCCTTCTAAATCTGGTGTTAATGCTGCAGAAGTTTTGCACCACCGATAACTTTGGCCAGAATGGTCATAATCTCACCAAAATCACACTGGTGTTAGTTATTCCCCTGTAGTTTTAGCAAACAAACACAATTTACTCTGAGCCTATCAAGTCAAATTGTAGGATAGTAAAAGTAGGTGTTTAAAGGTCCCATGTCATGCTTTTCCGGTTATTACCCGTCCCCTTGTGTGTTATGAAGCTTATTCTGCATGTAAACGGTCTGCAGAGTCACAAACCCTCAAAGT
The DNA here is from genome assembly GCF_902827165.1 of Trematomus bernacchii. NCBI lineage: Eukaryota > Metazoa > Chordata > Actinopteri > Perciformes > Nototheniidae > Trematomus > Trematomus bernacchii. The sequence goes on along the minus strand of NW_022987739.1, from coordinate 1,332,959 downwards.
ACACCCTGTAGCGAGTACAACTCTAACACAGAAAAGACCTGTCTATGCTGCCCCAGAACGCCTCGTTGGAGATTTCTCTTTTTCCATTTTTTTTCCCTGAGTATAGTGACATAACGATACCCAGGTCCAAATGGACCAATCCGCGGAGCTCCTCACACACACACACACTCACGCAGCCTTATCTTTTCTCAGCCGCGGCTCCACGGATCTCCGCACACAGCCAGGCTGTGAGTGTGTGTGTGTGTGTGTGCTCAGGCTGATTTCCGCATGTCTCACTGTCTCGCAGACCCCACACAGCAACCAGGAAACTACACCAGTAATCCAGCTCACACTGTCCACTCCTCGAGCCTCAAAGGGCGGAGCAGCGAGCGCCGCAACGTCCCGCCAACACGGCACCCAGACCCCACGGCACCCAGACCCCACGCAGCATTCTCCTCTGTTTTGTCATTACTGGTGTCATTTTCCGCTGTAACATGGTTGACTAATCAGAACAGAGTGGGCGAGCTGACCAATCAGAGCACAGTGGGCTCATAGGGAGGGGGGGGGCAGGAGCTCCAACAAGCCGTTTAGGACAGAGAGTGAATACACATACTATACAGAGATGCTGTATGAGAAACCAATGTGAGTTTGGAGAATTGAACAATGTAAATCTATTCTAGTAGACCTCAACAATGGAAATATGATCAGTAGAAATGCCCATGACACGGGACCTTTAAAGACACCTTTTAAAGGATTAAATAGATGTAAAGCAAAGGGAAAAGGGGAACTATAACAGTGGATTTGGGACGTTGTGTTTATATTAAGAACTATTTTTGACAGCATTGCACAAGTGAAAAATCAATAAAAAAAAAGGCAAATAACTTGTGATAAATAAATACATAAAAAATATGTACCATAGTAGAAAAATATGTGTCAATAAAATATCTATAAAATACAAAAACATTAAATATACAGAATAAGTAAAAAATGCAATAAACATATGATACTATATACATGAAGCAATGTGCAAAGTAGTTGCAGTGCTTTAAATTAAAATGAAATCAAGTAAAGTCTTCTCTACAATGAATGATGATGTTTCTTCATTGCTGCATTGAGTGTGAAATTCATAAAAAATGATCCGTCATCACAGTCCCGGTCACTGACCTTGAACTAATGCCGAGTTTTCTGGAGCGAACCAACTGCTTACCAAGCCCTTTCTCCAAACCCAAGCATGAAATTGACGAGAAGTTGAAAAGCACGGGTGTTTTTGTTTTTGTGTTCACGAACACGAACCACTGCAGCTTTAATGTTTCTGTGTAAAAGGAGAAGTCAACCTTTGCTGCATAATGGGAGTCTGAATCCTAAACGAATAAAACTTAAATAATCACACTGCAGAGGGATGTAAAGTAAGATAAATGTGTTAATGCACAGACAAATAAACAAAGAGACTCTCACACACCATCTGGTACCCTTAGATGCACGAGTGACTGGACCCTACACTCTTCCATAAGTGGGTCACTTGTATAATATTTAGCATTATATTTTGGTTCACAAATATTTTATATTTAATTTTTCACTATTTATAATTTTAGAGATTTTCTTTACATTTTGAAAAAAAACGTTTTGAACATATTGATGCAAAGATCTCCGCTATTCTGAGACCCTCACAGTATTCCAGTCCCTTTTCAAAACTCATCTCTTCTCCTCTTGTCTACTCATAGCCCACCCCCCATCAATCCATGCCGGTTGATCAAGTTTGATAGTCCTATACCCCCCACCCTAACCTTCCCTTATATTGTAAAGCGATGTTGAGTCCTTGAAAAGCCCTATACAAATATAATGTATTATTATTATTATACTGACAGGTATCAGATCTTGCTGTGTAAAATGATCTCCCTGAGAGGTGTCACTTGTGATGTAGTCTGTGTGGTCTACAGTGAATGTATTCCTGACAGCAACAGGTGATAAGAATCAAAGGTTCCCATAGGATCCCATAGAAAATGCATGTGGGTCATTTTTGACCCACTTATGGAAGCTTGGGGTAGTAATACAAAAACTACAATTTCTTAAAATGTATACAATTTAAAATTAAAATTTGAATGGCAATATATCCAAAACATGTTTTTTGAGGAATAGCTCGAATATGAAATGATAAAAAAAATGTAATTACAAAGATACTTCAAGAAAACCACCTCACCGGGTCAAAAAAGACCCACTTATGCATCTAAGGGTTAAGTCACATGTTGTGCACAGGTTATTTGTTAACTGTCAAGTCATTATTTATGTTCAGGTGACTCATAATAATAATAATAATAATCCATTAGTGACTTAATTTGATTGGGACAGTATGGATCCTGGTGCATGTACAATCATCAATTAGGAGAGCTGTTATTGATAACTAAAGGTCCCCCTCCCCACTCTGTAATGTGTTTTTATTATAAAGTGTCTGACCTTGACTATCCTGAATTGTATCCGTGCAAAGTTTGTCACGAGAGAGATGTTTTCACATTCCTCTGCTGAAGGGGGAGATGTTTATGTTCTACTATCTAACATTTCTAACATACAAAGTAGATTTGGTACTTCACATATTCACTTGGTAATTTGTTTTTTTCTATAACACCTAATTATTTTATTTTGTTATAATACGTTTTTGATTAAACACTGATATTGATTTCATTATAATTAATTGTATTTAATGAGAGCATGTTCAGAACTGTTACAGGCTGTGTATGTTTGTGTTTGGTAAACATTTTTTATCTTTAATATTTGTTTCTGTTTTTTATGCATACTTCTTGTTAAACATTAAACTGTCTTTGGCTCTTTTTCTGCTGGAACAAATGTAAATGTCCCCTCTGTGGGACGAATAAAGCTATTCTGATTCTGAAACATTTTATTTTATTCTTTATAATAAGATAATTTGACATAATTTATAGAATAACAACAATACAAAAGCAGTATTATGCTTCAGAATCTTCTTTAACCCTTAGATGCACGAGTGACTGGACCTACACTCTTCCATAAGTGGGTCAAAAAGGACCCGTATTAGAATATATATATATATATAATGTGTTTTTATGCCATTTTTGTAATTTTGGTTAAGAAAAATCACTTGTATAATATTTAGTATTATATTTTGGTTCACACTAGAAATATTTTATATTTAATTTTTCACTATTTATAATTTTAGACATTTTTTTACATTTTGAAAAAAAAACGAAATTCCATAGAAAATGCATGCGGGTCATTTTTTACCCACTTATGGAAGCTTGGGGTAGTAATACAAAAACTACAATTTCTTAAAATGTATAAAATTTAAATTTAAAATTTGAATGGCATGATATCCAAAACATGTTTTTTGGAGGAATAGCTGGAATATGAAATGATAAAAAAATGTAATTTTTAAGATACTCTAAGAAAACCACCTCACCGGGTCATAAAAGACCCACTTATGCATCTAAGGGTAAAAGCATTTATAAGGATATAAGTTGTGATTAAAGAACCATCAGTGCAGCGTTCATGTACGTGTGTGACCGCAGCAGATATAGGAGAACGTATTATTTCACACTCTGCGGTGCATAAATATGCATGCACACACACAGTCTATATAACAAGGACTTATGGGGGGTTACAAATTGTTTGAGTTCAAGAGCAAACACACACTGAGATCATTTTTCTTTACCGGACCACCAAGGAGGGGTTAATAGTTATCACATAACTCAGTAATTATATATGACACATTTATTACAATGTATTACATTTCAGCTCTCTTCTATTCTTACGATGCTGGGGTGAAAATGCAGCCGCAGCAGCATCTGGGCCCACAGCTGGTGTCACTTCAGCAGCTGAGAGGAGCGAATAAAACACAGAAAGTGATGAGTTCAGGTGTCTGAGTTATTTATTTCCTCCTCAGTTTAATGGTGTTCATGAGAGGATGGTCAAAAAGTCACATAAGGACATAAAAAGCCTTCATTCAAGCCTTTATGTAGTGAAAGACATCGTATATGTTATTTATTCAACGTGATGGGCTTTTTTTTGCCTTGCTTTGCTTTGCTTCACTTTTCTTTGTATTTATCATTTCGATTTGCTGCTACCTGCTCTAGGGTGCTTCCATATTGCTTTATTATGTGTTGGTACTCTGGTTAGAGAGTAATTTGCTATAATTTTGGATAATTTCCCCCAGCTTTATCAACCTTTAAATGCCAAAGGAACTTTTTTAAAGTTCTGAATTGACTGCTATTAAGAACTAACACTTATCCAAGTTGAGAAATTATCCATTTAGATTATCAATACATGATACGTTTATCCAAATAATGCATTTTTGGGAATTTACGGATGATGTTTGGAGCTGTATTAAACTGCTAAACAGTATGAGAGCGGCCGGTTGTCAATAAACATGACATGTCAACAATGTTTAAACTATTACTCAATGTCAGAAGGGTACCCACAGGTCAGCACTGGTAGTCTAACAATAGGGTGTTAAATGATAAATATAATTTATATTACGAGAGCCACAAATTAGCTAGCTAAACAGCTAACATTTGCTAGCTTGATATATTGGTAGCTAGGTATTTATATTTTGAAAAACGAACATATATGGACAATAGGTCAATAATACAAACATTTAAAAGAGAAGGGCATTTTTACTTTATTATTAAAATGATGTGTAATTAATTCATTAGAATGTGAAAAGCCCGAAACCAATCCTTGTGACAGTCAGATCACAAATCTCCTAGCAACAGCAGCCGGTGATGGACTGTGTGTGAACAATGTCCAAAAATATATCACCATGTAACCATCAAAAATCGAGCAGTAAAAAGATCTGTTGTCTTTTTACCCCTTATTTTCGTTTTAGCAGTATTTTATAAGCAGCCTGTTTTTAATCTTTTCAGGAATATTGTTTCTACAAGTTGCTTTTTTCCACATTGAATAACCCTGAACATGCCGGACTTCTCTCATGCATGATTGTGCTTCTGCAGATTTGAATATTACACTATTTCTCAGATGCTTCTCCCTTTGGCTCCTGGCTGTTGGTCGACCTGCTGCAGGGGGGGGGGGATTGATGCCCCCGCCTCCAGTTTTAATATCGCTCATTAAGATTAATTATCCCATGTGAATACAGTCATTCAAACTGCCTGTCTCATTATGCCTAGAGATGTATTATTGCCTTGCTCTCATTATCTCCCTCAGTGTCCCGGCTTGTTTCCTTTATTGCACACACACACACACACACACACACACACACACACACACACACACACACACACACACACACACACACACACACACACACACACACACACACACACACACACACACACACACACACACACACACACACACACTGAGGTTCATTAGGTGAGGCTCTGAGGACATGGAGGTGAGGAACAATCTGTGTTTTGCATTCAAAATACCGAAGTCTAAGGTCATGTTTCATGGTTAAAAACACCTCATTTTGCACGAGAATTTATTTTCTACTTCTACCATCTGATGCAACTGGTTTACATGCAATTAGTGAACAAATATGTTGACACTCACGCCCACCATCTGACAGTCTGCCTGTTAGAAATTATAAAGTAAAATCCTCAGCAAAGTGTTATTTGAGAATAGTTTATCCTCAGCGACTCATCAGAGGAGCCTCATGTGAAGCATGCCGACTCTAAAAGGGATTCAATAACAACAGTTACCACAATTTAGGTCTCAGCTAACTCATTAGTATGGTCAATTCTACATGCCTCGCTTCCTTTGGCCGTCACCTATAGAGTAGTGCAATGATTAGATTATTACAGATAATAATCTCTGGGGCAAACAATGTTTATGTTACTCACACGTTTTGTTCAGCAGGATAGTCTCCACATGTTAACAACACTTTATGATTTTTGAAGTAAAAAGCTAACGTTAGGCTACAAAGGAACTACAGCACGGTCACATGACTTCACGTCACCACCGCTAAGCTAAAGGCGGCTAATGTTGGGCGTGATGACGTTTAGTCGTCTCATTTAGACACTTGTTAGCAACCTCCGTTTTGAATGCACCAGTGGGGTATTTACTGATGTATTTTGTGTTGTAGAATACAATTCTCCTCAGCTTGTGTTAAACACGGACCTTATTTCAGAATAACAACCAAAAACACTTTTCTTTTAAAGGTCACCTATTATGCAAAATCCACTTGTTCCTGTCTTTTCTACATCAACATGTGTCCCCTCTGTGTAAAGAGATTCTGAAAGTTTCAGGAAAAAAGATTCTCTCACTTTTTGTCCTGATCCATTTATATAAAAACCTGTCTGAAAATGAGCTGATCAGATTTTCACACCAAGTACTTTGCCGTACTTAGTTGCAGTACTTAGTCCCGCCGAACTCTTTAGCCCCGGAACTGTCCTAGTAAATCGTGTTCACACCGGAATAAGTCCCTGAGGGAGGATTACGCAAATGAAGCCGCTGACGTCACTTCTTCTTCTTCTGCTTTGGGTTTACTGGCAGGCCGCAAACAACTTCACGGCGTATACTGCCACCCGAAGTCCCAGGTAAAGCGCCAGAAGCGCAGACACCTCCTCATCATTCCACCGCTCCCACATTTTATTTTGTGTTGCCATAAGTTAGTCTCTCTCCGTTGGTGCGCTGGGCTAATGCTAATGCTAATAATGCTAATGCACTATTACTTCACAAAACTTTTCTGAGTTTTACGGGGCGTGGTTTGCAAATCACCCAGCCAATCAGAAATGTGAACCTTTTCCTCGCCAGGAAAGTACCACCTCTCTAGCAGGGGGTGAAAACGGGGTGAAAAGGTTCGCATGAACTAGGTTCTAGTTCCAGATCTTTTTGGTGTGAACACAAAATCCCAAGAACTATCAGTATTCCTGGGAAAAGTACTCCGGTGTGAAAGCGCCTATTGGCTTGTGTAACCATTAGCCAATCACCAACCAAGGTAACCCCCCCCACCTTATCACCTGAATCTCCTCCTAGAGCACCATTGTGTTCTTTTTAACCAAATATCTCTCAGAGGGGCGTGGGGAGTGGCTCCTTATTTTCATCTAAAGTAACAGACAGAGAATCAGCACTTTGGAAACAGGGCTGAAACAGAGGGGATTATGGGATGCTACAATGATCTGTTTGGTATTTCGAGCATGTTTTCTATATATCTGAGACCTATAATATATTGATGAAAACCACCTTTAAAACCCATTGACTTCTAGTGTGGTCCAATGATCATAATTTCCAGGTTTTAGAATTCATTACCCATTACTTCACCAATGATGACTTTGAGCTAGCTAATAGATCATTATCTAAGGGCACAGCAGAAGGACACAAGGCAGTGCACTAAGCAAAGTACCGAATTACTGTAGGACACAGCCAATATGGAGTGCTGAATGTACAGTACAATATTCCTGATTCATCAATGGTTATTAGTCATTACTTCCAGGAAGTCGTTTCATCCAGTTGGCTGATTAATCTCATCTGTCTCCAGAACTGAGACATTTAGAGCAGAAGAATCCAGATTTCATGCTGATGTAAACAGTCACATCATCATAATGTAAAGCACACACACACCTGCTTAACATTTATGAAATGTGCGACTATAAATCACATGCAATTTGCCATTTGAATTATTGCAGCTGCAGCATATCATGCAGACAAATCCACAAATCCCACACTGCAACAATCCCAACTCTAACACGAGGAACAAGAAGAGGCAGAAATTATATTACAATGACGAATGTTGGTCTGAATATAAAACAGCAGAGTATTAACAAATGTATGCAGATAACTAAAGGATTACTGTTGGCTTGTGGTTTATGAAAATGATACCAGTGTTGGTGATTTGAGATCCGCTGTGCCATGACCTCTCTATCGTTGGTACTCATATTGTATAATAAAAGAGCCATCATGTCTCTGTTATAGTCCTTCAGTGTGTTTCTGCTGACGAGGTCCTACAGGAAGATTGCCTCTTGCAGGAAGATATCATTTATGCTTTGACTTTATTATGCTGTAACAGTAAATAACACATGATATATGAAAGGTGGGAACACAGCCGGGTTTATTTCTGACCATATCTTTGGGTTGTGAAGTACATTTCAGATATCAGCGCCAATTTAAGTGGATTTTTTTATGCCACGCTAGCAATGCTGGTCGCTCCAACGGTCCATCGCTTTGGTTCAAATGTGAATATCTCGACAATTGTTTGATGAATCGGCATGAACTTTGGTCGAGATATTCATGTTCCTCTAAATAGGAATCTTACTGACTCTCAGGATCCTATGACTTTTCCAAATGTTATCCTCATGTGGCTTACATATGTGTTTTTAAGTGAAAAGTCTCATTTAAATATGGTGGATATCATCGTCTGTACTCTTGAAATGGAATTAGCTTTTAGTGTTTTTCTGTCTTTTGTTATTTTATTTGATAAAGTGGTATTTGAATAAGGAAAATCAGCCTCCTTTTTGCATTTATTACTTCCAATGTATCTTACTACATCACTTTTTACATCAGTTTATTGCCCACTTATGAATGCTCACTTGAGAAGGGTTGAAGGATTGAGAGAATATTTAAGTCCAATCTGTCCTCTTTTGTATATTTTGTTTATGACACACAGCAGAAACATCAGAAATATGAAGCCTGGTTCATTAGTTGTGCGTTTTGGTTTGATTTGTGACAGGATGCTGGGCTCCATCAGGCGGCTGCACACGGGCGTCGCTGAGCGAGACTTCTGACAGGTGGTGTCACTCCTACGCGCCGCGAGCCGCTCAACCAGGCGGTGCAGATGGTGCGCAGCGAGCCGTGTGCCAACAGTGGTTGCTTTGGAGACACGGATAAAAAAAATCATATTCCTTCGTCACTTGTAGCACTTCATCTACACTGAAAATGAAACGATAATTTGTATTAAAGGTTTTATGTCAACAAATTTCACATAACTGTTTTAGGAAAGTTGAAAGCAATTTGATGGGATGCTGCAATGATCTGTTTGGTGTTTCAGCCAAACACTTCAGAGACATGTTTTGTATATATCTGAGACCTATAATATATTGATGAAAAACAGTGTAATAGGGGACCTTTAAGTTCAACCTACATTTTTGTAAACCTAAGACAGTTATGTGAAATCTCTTGACATACTGTAGTACATTTAATTAAAGTCCAACGTTTCAGTTTTTGTTATTATATTTACAACACAAATAGGAAAATATATTTTTGTGTGAAGTAGGACAAAAAGAATCACTGAGCATCACACTGCTGACAACAAAGGCTTGTAATTCATGTGAACTGAAGACAAAATGTGTAGTTACAGTATGTACATTACATTTCACAGAGAACCAAGAATGGATGGAAATGATCAAATCAACGTGACGGTCCAACATGCGGTGTCCAAGAAAAAAGAAATCGGCATGTGAATTGAATACCTTTTTCACAAAATCAATAAAAGATCGAGACAGAGAAGTCCTGAAAGCACAAAGAGTGAAATAGTGTAAACTGATAAGATAATACATGTTACTATAAAAGTATTGGGAATAAACGCTCATGTCACAGAAAAATGTTCTACTTGTGGTTGGATATATGACATTGAACACTGAAATGTAACAGTTAACGGGTGACTGTAAATGTCAAATAAGTGGTTTGATATTTTGGGGAATACTCTCGTTCACTTTCTCATTAGAAGTAAGACAATTAATGTGAAGCTACAACCAGCAGCAGATTTGCTTAGCTTAGCATAAACACTGTGAACAGAGGGAAACAGCTAGAAATCGTAGAAGTGTTAAAAAGGATATGTACTGGAAATCTCTTTGTTCGGCCAAGAAATGGCTATTGCACGTTTTACATTTGTGTTTATATATGAGTTTACCAAATGGGATTAAAAAGGTTGAAAGTTAGCTAGAACGCAAAGAAGAATATTTCCAAAAAAGTCTAAATAATCCCTTCAATATTGGCTGTGGATGACAGAACAACACCTCAACAAGGAGGAGACGTTTATAAAATGCTGGTATGGATTTCCTCCGCTTTGAAAGTTACTGTTGGACAACTGAACTCAGTGTTTAACCCCGACTGGAGCAAAGACTCAGCAGTACCGGTGTCCACTACAAAAGAACCTGAAAACAGTCAATGGCTCCAAAACGAATTAAAGTAAGACTTCAAGATTTTAGGGAATACGCTAAAATGTTTTCCCTTGCCTTCACTTTTTATGCTAGGCTAAGCTCAGCTAATTGACTGCTGGCATTAGACCTCCTTTTCTGTAATTTAACATGATGAGGTATTTTTGTAGGGGGGGATAATAGGTGGAGGCAGATTAAGAAAAGTGCTACCATTCTTCTCATCTAACTCTCTGCAAGAAAGGGAATAAGCTAAATTTCCCAAAATGTTGAACAGTCGTTTCAATCTAGTTTCATTGCAAATCATTCCATAAACTCAGAGTCTATGCTTACATGATAATATTTGTCCTTGTGCAGATTGACAGGCGACTGTAATAAGAGTAAAATAATGATTAGAGTCTTCGTCAGCTGTCTTGTCCATTAGCAAAACATTGAATTACAGCGACCCCATAACCTAAAGCAGTAAGTATAAGCAGTAAATTCTCTCTCATAAACAATACCGCAAAGACGTACAATGTCCCAGCTCTTCATAGAGCAGAGATACAGTTCAGTAAAGTCTTTGTAAAATGCATCTTGTAGTTAAATCCTCGTGACTGTGAATCTGTCTCTTTCATCAAAGTCTCGCTATGATAAAAAAAAAAGTGTAATATTATGTTCTTCACATAAAGAAATGACACAGACGTGTGTTTAAAACAAAACACCAGTGCATTAGTTGACATAGTAAAGCCAGTAGATGACGTTGAAGAGGGAGAAGCTGAAGGGGAATATTATCCGTGACATTCTGTCGATAGCGTTCACATCCGTCAGGTCTGGGATTTTGATTTTGAGCTGAGAGGTTCTTCTCTGCAGACGCGCTCTCCTCGAATATACGTTCCTCTCCAGGCTGGAGCGTGGTTCGCTCAGCTTCCTGTTCTGGACCCCAGAGTTGTCGAACACCATGGAAGAAGAGTTGTGGGTCTCGCACACCCTGGTGGTGATCTCATTCCCTCCCACCTCGTTGTGGATCTCCAAGGTTGTCAGTAAAATGTTCCCCTGGGAGTCGACCTGAGCACAACAGACAGGAGCGCAGTTAAAAAATGAGGCTGCGGTGACTAATGACACATGTGCAGCGAGCGTCGAGCCGCCGCCGTCTCGCAGGCTGACGGATTATGGCCTCCAGAACCAGGTTTCCTGTCCCAAAGTTAAATCACTTCTAAGCTCAAGGTTGGCTGTAATACTAATGTCATGACAGCTACTGCTTCCCACACAAAAACACACTGAAAAACATCTATAAATCATTCAGACATGGTGGCAAAAATAGAAGCACAATATGTACACAGTCATCGAACAGCGTGGTTACGAGACATGAGAGGAAGTGACAGGGTGAATATTTATTTACTTACTCTTACTAGTCATTTTCTATGCTAAGGCCCATATCAGACCTCATGTTAATGTTGGACTGGGAGATAGTTTGAATAAAAATATATGATAGTTTATCGTCTGTCAATGGAATCTTATAGTCGTGATTCGGTTTCATTGATAAATTGATAAAAACAATTATTTGAAAGTGAATTCACCAATGTATAGTTTACAGGCAAAAGTCAAACTCAGTAAATACTTTCATTCTTATTTGCTTGTGTGAAAAAGTCTACTTTATTTAGCTAAGATTTTATTCCTATGGCGCTGTGGATAAGATTAGATTGAAATAATTGCAATTTTGTATTACAATTCTAATCCCTTTTATGATACAGCTAGCTGCGACTTTACTTAAATAATAATAATAATAATAAAACTGCAAACATATTTCATGTTTTAATCATGGCTGGACAAACAAATGATTTGTCCCTTGTCTTTAGACTTTTGTTATTATTTTTCTAAAGTAAGCATTTGGGTACTCCAAAAAGGGGCAGGACTTCCCTCGTTGTTTAATATGTCTCTGTTCAGTAGTTTGGTTGCATTTTTGTTACACTTAAAGACAATAAAACACTACAAATGTATTAAAGAGGATGATATTCTTATGATATGGTGATTCTGACAGAAATGGCAGGTTAAGATGTGATGAAATATGTTGTTTTTGTCACACATTTGACAGATGTGACACCACAGGCAGTGACAGACACTCACCCTGCGTGAGGGGCGCCGCCCGTGAACCTGATTGGACTGTTTTACAGACGAAGACTTGCAATTGCCTCCTTCCAGAAGGGACTATCCAGGAGAAACACAAAGAGATACCCCTCTGTCTGAGCTTTGGTCAGGTGTATTCAGGTGAGAATCATTACGTTAAGTACACGGGGAGGAGAAGGAAGTTGTTCCACTGTATCGACCAGAAATGTCCAGTGTTGACAATTCATTTCATGGCTAGATATTTTGGGTACAACACATATTGTTCTTGGATATGAAAGTGATTCTGAGAAACCTAAAGCTGTGAATTGTGCAACTAACCATCTAGCCAGGTGCCAAATTAGGTACTAATGTTTATATTAGGAATTGACCCCAAAGCAGATCAATTCCTTTACTTAATTAACCAACAAATTATCATATGGTGACTTCTTACGTTTTAGAAGTTATTCCTAATTTATTCTGCGCTCACTCACATATGCCAAATTTCATTTACTGCTCGTAACATGCATACAGTCTTTTCTAAATAAGCACATACACAATGATCACTTAGGTTGCCCGAATTTTCAAGTTAAAGGTGGGGTAGGTAAGTTTGAGAAGCCGACTCGAGATACACTTTTTGTTATATTCCATGGAATGCTCTTAACATCCCGATAGCAATGAATATCTTAAGTGCTTTGACAACAAATCCATAAATAAATGTAATCTGTGGAAGCCGTAGTACTGTAAAAAGCACGACCAATCATTTTAGCCGGCCCGGCTAAAATAACTGGATGGCCTACCTGCCTGTCAGCTTTCCATTGGGGCACAAACTTATCTCGTGCCCTCATTGGTCATGTGCGCGTTCGTGTGTGTTGGAGGAGGGGCTCTGTAAGGAAGTGGCAGATTTTTTCCGGCTGTGTATTTTCAAATTCTAGCGATCTCGAGCTGGTTTCTCCAAAATTACCTACCCCACCTTTAAGTCCATGACACAGAGTATCAAAAGTCAATGGTTTCTTATTTATGATCGGTAAAAAGGTTGCTAACCACTCTTAAAAACAATTTTTCTGTTCTTATCTTTGGGAAGTTAAGAGATTGTAACCTGACTTTCTGGTGTTTTAAAAATGATTCTTACCCTGGGTCTGTCTAAATTCTCTCGGTCATTGTTGGCCTTCTGCGCCCTCTCCGCCAGTCTCTTCTGCATCTGAGGGCCTCTTCCAAAGAAGATGTAGTTCACGAAGGCATATTCCAGCAGAGCGAGGAAGACGAACACGAAGCAGCCCATCAGGTACATGTCTATGGCTTTCACGTACGGGATCTTGGGCAGAGTCTCTCTCAGATGGGTGTTGATGGTAGTCATGGTCAGGACAGTGGTGATCCCTGGAGGAAAATGAGACAAAGAATTGACTAAGAATCACCCGATTGTAAATGAAAAGACCAAAATTAACCCGGAAATACAAAAAAATTAGGTCGTGAAAAAATACAGATGATGTTTAACCATAAGACGATTATCAAGATCTAAACATTGTAAGTATAACCTGGTTAAAAATACTTTGAATTTTGGTTTTTGTTAAAGTTATATTTTATTCATTGTTCAAACGCTCATGCAATACACTCCAACACATTTTCTTTTAGCATCAATATATTTTCAAATTCTGATTTGAACACACCAAAGTCAGAAGAAAAACTGGATTCTAGCCATGAAATGAAACCTGCCAGAAGTGATGAAAACAAAATACAGCGTGTGCTGGCTCTTATAGACATTTTAAGAGAGAGCACTGAGGTACTATCAAAGTCTCAACACAAAACATTTCTATCAGCCGAGGTTCTCCATTAAACCTGATCATAAAATCTAAGGATAAAGCCTCGAAAAGGGTTCAGATGAAAGTTTGTTGATGCCTCTCCTTATCGAGTTTGATGACTTTATCTAGCAGGAAGTGAACAGACTCAGCAGATGCAGGATAAACAGCAGTGTAGCAGTTCTCTCGATAATGTGCACCATCAACAGTAAATGTGTCTGAGTTGTTTTTGTGTCTCCTGGATGGCTCACCGACCTGGACGGTGTGTCTATTTCTGTCCACTCAGACTTACGTAATTTAACGAAAAACCGTTGCTCTGTACAGTGAGGTACAGTGTGTTCGGGGGTGTTAAGAGCACTGCATTGATTTCTGCAGAACAAAGAGAAGAGCAAGAATCTAAACTCAGAGGAGACGGTTACTCAACCAAGACCTGAAGATTTTATATAATATAGAAATATAATACATATATAGTTCACTGTTTTCTCTGACGTAACATCGGCTAAAGCAGTGGTTCTCAAACTTTTTCTGTCAGGCCCCCCCTTTGGAGAAAAAAAAAAGTTGTGTCCCCCCAACACAAATAGTCAGGCTCAGTGGCGGCGCCAGAGATTTATTTTGGGGGTGCTGTAGGGTAGCTTGACGTTTGATAGACGGTGCTCAAACATTTAGGGTTTCCCATTAATCAGCACCTTGCTGTCAGACGGACAATTCTGATGGAAACTGAAGCTGTTTTCGGAAATTTCGGAAAATCCACCAGAATCCATTGAGAAGAACCGTAATCTTACCTTGCAGTTGCTGGTCTACAGTTGCCTCAATCACTTAGTTACATTGTGTTATTAGACTTTTGTGTTTTACGGGGGTTAGATAGTACTCAACAAAGTCAACCAATAGTGTAGTAAGGGTTAGGGTTAGGGTAAGACTGTAACTGCACAATCTGAACCATCCCTCTAAAGTCATTTTCTACTGCTTACACATGTTTTTATTGTAAGTTGCTATGGATAAAAGCATCAGCAAAAGGAAATGTAATAATGCTGTTAGAGGTTTTAATATGTGTACTGCAAGTGTTCCTCAGGGGTACCGAAACTACCATAATGGCAGAGAGAATGGAAACCTGTGATTGAATTAGGATAATAACTGTAAATGCTCTCTTACTGCATAGACCTGAAACCTGAACGCGTCCGACCTTAAGGAGATTTCAATCGGAAAACCTTCCTCAAAATGTATCACATGAATCTTTACGTCACATAATCTACACAGCTGAATGCTGCAATAACAGGCTCTTTCTTACAAACACATGATAAATGAGGATTCCCATTAAGGCGGAGGTGAATGCATTAGAGATGGCGGGGTGTTTTCCAGAGGTGAACTGAGCCACCTCTTTGTTTCTGTCCTCAGGCCAAAGGGAAAGTCTTAGATCTCCTAATACATCACACGAACGTAACACACCATAAAAGGTTCGTATTTAAAACTAAAGTGTAAAAAGAGGTCAAAAATGCATAAAAAGCATCTTGTTTTTTTGGAATGGCCATTAAACTAATACTAGGGCTGAAATAATACTTGGGTTGTGGTGCTGAAACATAAATGCAGGGACACTCAAGCAACGTGGCTAATCTGGCTATGTTGAAGCATAGTCATTACCCGCCCTGCTGCCAGTGATTGGGTAGAACCGTTATGAAGTGATCTAGCAGCAATCAAAACATTAATAACTTACAATAGAGTGGTGCAGGAATGAGTCCTTAACCCTAAAATGAATCAGCCTTTTACCACTTCTTGTTCACTGGTCTTGAAGTCAATCTTTTTTGTGTGTGTTTTGCTTAGAAGTCTGAAATGATGTCTCTACTCACCGTGCTGTAGTTCCTTTATAACCTAACGTTAGCTTTTTTTTGTTGTCATGAGCAACGTTTTTCACTTAAAAAACACCATTTGATCCTTTGTCAATATAAAATAGATATTGGTGTGGCTTCAACTCTAAAACAATGTCCTTCTCTAAGGCCTTAAATGCATGGGGAACCTTTAGAATACATAATCAAGTTAAACTCTTCATTCGGCTACACACCTCTGAGACTCCTCCCTCACACTGGTAAGGAAAGGGTCACTTCCTGTCGGTTTTATAATCATAAATAAAACAGACTTTTAAAGGTCAGACCCTCTGTTTATCGCCTCTACACCCCCACATATCATCCCCTCAGCTCCCAGAGCGGTAAATCACATGAACTTGACATGATCTTCCACAAATATTCAATCAACTTTACACCATCTCTAAGGGGACAGGATGCCATCAATCATATACATCTTACATCTCACATAACTAGAGTGTGAAATGCCTGGGGTACAGCGATTGTTAATTGCTTGCAAATGTTTAGAAAACTGTGGACATGTGAGTGACGGTGAAGCCATAGAGCGGAGGTCAAACATCGTACCTAATGCAACTCTGGCAGCCGAGGCATCGTAATTTATCCAGAAGGACACCCAGGACAGGATGGTGATGAGGATGGAGGGCATGTAGGTCTGCAGGATGAAGTACCCGATGTTTCTCTTCAGCTTGAAGCTCAGAGACAGTCGAGGGTAGGCACCTGCAGGTAAACATGGAGAAGAAGAAGAAGAAGAAGAGGAATGGAATCCCTCGTTAATTCAAGAACTGGTTTCATCACTTTGAAAACAAGACAAGGGGAGTTCAACTTGCAAATGAACTGATGAAATGTAGCCTTGAGATTATCTGTGTGCATGAAACATCACAATGCAATTTCTGTTAATGCGCCCACACACACACGCCCACACACACACGCACGCACGCACGCGCGCGCACGCACGCACGCACGCACGCACACACACACACACAAAGTTTGACTCGAAATTCACATACTTATATTTCTTGTCGATATATTTGACACCAATGTGACCCCTGTTTGTTAATTACAAGGCTAATATTGAAGCTACATTTAAGCTAATCGGCTGTGGAAAACTGTGCACTGTGGTACATGTTTTCATTGTACAGACATGGGAGTTAGTTAGTTAGTTAGTTAGTTAGAAACTCTATATTTATTGTTGGCTTCAACCTAATTAACATTAATTACTAATATGTCAATAATGCAACTTAAAGAAATAGGTAAAGTGAGGGTGCTATTAACCTTCTCGTCTTACTCTATGCAAGAGAGCAAATGTGAAAAAGTGTATTTCTGAACATTTCCATTGATAATTTTTGCCACCACTCTCACTCCTGTACGATAAATAACAAGGATAATATGTAAGCTAATTAGCTGCTAGCTGCGGTAGCTGTGTGTACTGTGGTTTTAAAGTACAGACATGAGAGTTAGTTGAACATCCCAAACTATTCCTTGAATTTGACTAACTCAGATGATTCAGTACTTAAAACTCTAAAGTTAAAAACATTATGGGATTTGAATCATACCATGACCCCTTTGAACCCACTTCAAGCTAATGATAAAGGAATGGGGCCTGTACTTAAAGGAGTGTAATGTATCATGAGGCCGACAGCATAAATGATTCTCTTATATTACAAACACTCCAGGACAGTGATTATTCCTCCAGGCATGGATAATGTTGGAACATTTCTGAGGAAATAATAGGGCTATTAGAGCTCGTTACAATCAGGGTCAAATCTTGATGCAAATAAACACTAAGGGCTGTCTGCAGACACTTTAACATTTAACAAGGAGCATTACAGGTGCTAAACACTGTATTTTAACCCAGGAGATGCTGTTTGTGTCCCATGTAAAACCAGAGTAAACTCCTCAATGAGTTCCTGTACTGATCTAACGCCACTTCTGTATATATTTTTAAACGGGAAAGCCTATTGTGTACACCGAGTCTGCAGGAAAACAAATTACATCTTCTGATACTTAGGGGCTTCATGTAAAACCTTAAATATCATCCCTAACGCATTTGTACCCACAACCCTTCACCCTTTCATCCCACATCCCTTCAACCATTCACCCGATAAACCTTCCCTCCCTTCATCCCTTCATCGTTCTCTCCCTAAACCACTTCATCCATTTCTCCGTACATTTCAGTTGATCCCTTCCTCTCGGTATCCCTTCATCCCTTCTTCCATACCCCCCCTTTTCCTACATTCCTTCTTCCATTCAATCATCCCTCCCTTCTTTCTTCTCTCCTTTGCTACATTACTTCATATCTCCCTTTCTACATCCCTTCATTCATCCATCCCTTCCTCCCTACTTCCATTCATCCCTCCTTCTCTACATCCAATTACATATGTTATCCAATCATCTCTCTACACCTCCCTTCCTACTTTCTTTCATCCCTACCTCCCTCCTTACATACCTTTGACCTTTCATTCCTCCCTCACTACGTTTTATCCTCTACTCATCCTGCACTTCATCCCTTCATCCCCTATCCCGCCATCCCTTCATTCCTTCAATTCCTTTTCAGAGGATTGGAGAGCTGACCTGTGGAGAAGACGACGTTCCTGGACACCAGCTTGTAGTCGACGATGGAGAACTGAGGGAGCTCGATTCGAGTCACTCCGGTCACTGCGATGTCTCCTCCTTTCCAGTAAAACTCGATGTCATCTGTAGTGTAACCATCTGCAAACCAGCATACAAGATAGGTGTGAATGTCGTGAGTAGGAAAGCAATACAAAATGCAGCCATGTCCTTTTGTTGGATGGCTTGAATAAATAATGTAGTTATATTTGGAAATCTGTCGGCCTAATAGCTACAGTACATCAACAGTGCTAATCATATTCGGCTGTATGTGTTGATGGCATGAGATGTAAATCTTCATGGGGGTGTGTGTGAATGCAGACACACACACTTGCACAGATGCATGGGATTCATAACCGCCAATATTCAGAGGTGGAAGAAGTACTCAGATCCTTTAAAAGTAGAAGTAATGTGGTTTTAGAAAATCAATAGAAGTCCTACATTGAAAATGTTATGCTATGAGTAATGGAGTAAAAGTGGCATTACATAGAACTACTTAAATAAAGTACAAGCATGTGAAAAAGTACAGACAAAGTAGCTGTGAATGGAGAGGCTGCAGAAAGTAATCTCCAGAGATACGACAGCTTAATAAATCCAAGGCGATTCAGCCACCAGTGCACTTTCTGTCTCTGGGAGATGAGGAGTGTGAGAACTCCTTTTTCTTTATGGGAATCACTGCGCTCTTCATATTTCTAAAGCGATGAAAAGGTAAAACTGTCTGCTGTATTTCACTGAGAACAAGATGTGAGGCTTAAACTTACAACTCTCAATTTCCAGAGTGCAGTTCTGCTCGTCCAGCGGGTATCGCCTCAGATCCATCATGCAGGCGGCCGTCGTCGTGATTCTGAGGTATAAGAGACAAGGAAGTCAGATTCGAAGTTCAAATGCTTTATTGTCATATGCACACACAAGGGAGTGGTGCAGTTATCATGTATTTCTGTAATGGACCCTGAAGGCAGCATCTAGCTGGTTCTACCTAGGTACAGTTGAAAAGTGCTAGACTCCTCAAATAATGCAACATACAATACAGAAAATAAGAAATAAAAACGGGCAATAAAGTAGTGACATAATTGTGCAAGAAAGTTGCAGGAAAAAGAAAATATATACATATAAACTAGAATACGATACAACTACATGTAAATGAGTTGCTCTACAGTAGAATATAAAATGTATACTACTGTATGAGGTTTATATAACTTGGTTTCTCTTGTTTTGTCATTTTCAACACATACTGTAATGGAGGAGGAAGCAATATTCAATTTAAAGAGAAGTCCCCCATTATAGTTTCTATAGAAATCATGCATCTCATTTCAAAAGAACAAATCAATTCAGAAACATTCATTATGATGTGTGAAACTCAGACTCTGTCAATTACTGCTAATGGTGCTTCAGGCTTTTCACATCTTTATTGAGAATCCACTCAGAGTTATGCAATATGAGCTCTCTGTATTAGTGCTGAGTGGCTTCAGAAAAACAAATTAAACATTTAGCCACTTTATGCATCTCGGGCAGATTGGATAGCAGTGTGATGAGTCTGAAAGTTGGGAGTTAATGGGACAAAAAAGCATTAGCGAGATTTTCAAAATGTGTAAATAAATGAGTAAATAAATCAGTTTCTCAAAGATGCAATTGTCGTTGGATCAGACTGGAGGGTGCAAAGGAAATCTGGCTAAAACATACAGTAGTTAGTGTTTATAAAGTGTATATTAAATATATTCAACAGCTTATAAGACACATGAATTTGCCTTCAAGTAGTGGCTCCATATTGTCTTGCCTATAATGCATCTTGCAATAATTATAATTTCATTTTTATTTCGCTATTATTATTATTGTTATTATTTCTCATATAATAAGCAAATTATAACCAGGACCATGGCTACATATAAAAGAAAAATATGCAAATGAGGCATTATGTTATGCTACATTTTGGTGATTTTATGAGAAATCTACAGACAAAAATACACAAAGTTATTAAAATAAACTCATAATTGTTGACTTTAGATGTGTTCTTTCCACTAGTCTGAAAGGAGAATGGAGCAAAATAGCCAAAATCAAAGATTGATCAGTGTATGAATATGTTTTTGTCCGTATTGTCAAACCTAAACATATTTGAATCTATCGAGACGAGATTTTGAGTTTGCATTACATGGTGAAGAGTTGCACTGCGGAAATAAGGGTCCTGCAAACTATGTTATCATGTAGAGTAAAATCTTTCCTCACCGGAGGCCGTACAGCACGGTGCCGTCCGGGTGCAGCCGGATCATCCGGTTCTTGACGGTGACTCCGTGGACAAAGGACTTCTTGTCGTTGAGGAAGTAGGTGTCGGGGACCCACAGCTGGTCGGCCACTCGGTTGTCCAGCGTCAGGTTCAGAGGGATGCCCAGGTACGCCAGCCTCTTATCCCTCCAGTACTGCTGGAAGTACATCGTCAGCGTGTAGTCCTGAGGGGGGGGACACAGAAGAATGTACTTATACTTAACCATAAATAAAAGTCAGATGAATGCAATTGTACTGACAAACTTTGGGTATATGACAGCTTGATCAAACACTATTCCTGTTTCAAAATTGTGCTATGTTCAGGATCTTCTGCCGTGCACTGTAAACTTATGATATTAGATTAAATGTACTTTGTTTATCTAAAATTGGGAAATCATTTTGTGAAAGCAGCAACAGATAAACAAGGCACTGAGCTAAAAAAAAAATAATGTATCACTCAACAGTGGAAAGATACATCTCCATAGAATATCTAAAAAAGGTGGAGTGGCACATTATGGAACGAAAGCATATTAAAGTGTGTATACGAATGAAATGTCTTCAGGCCAACAATGTAGACCACACTGAAGCCGGACTCTTTCTAAAATGTGTAAAATACTGGATGTCTGCAGCCGGAGCCCAGGATGGATTTTTGGTAAAAAAAAAGGTGATATTTATAGATGATTATATTTATAGATGGTCAAACAGCTGTGATGCTCATCAGTGTGCCCTAGGTCACCGTATCTCACACCTGTCTCATAACAACCTCTCAGCTGTTCTCTGCACAGCTCTGAACCCTGCAGACACTTCACAATAAACACTTTACTACAATATAGATTTACATTTCTGCAGCCACAGCATCCGCACCGTGCTTCATCTAGTGACCACACAACTACACTGCACATATCAGAGAGATAGATATCTTTTTACCATTGATATGTTAAGATTGTCTCCGTGCCTTAATGTTCAAAAAGCTCTTTATTTTTCTCACACTGCCTGTGCTGCAGCACCTCTCTTCACCCTCTGTCTGAAACCAGAGCCCAGTCTGCTCTGATTGGTTAGCTGGCCGGCTCTGTTGTGATTCGTCAGCCGCTTAGAGATGTCCCGCCCCTAAGCCTACCACGTACAATGTGTTGGAGCGCTAGCCAATAGAAGCCTGAGTGTTACATAGTGATGTCACTATGTTCTGGTAGTAAACAAAGGAGGGTGTTTTGGGAACACAGGGATTTTAGCCTTTGCAGACCATTTACATGCACAGAAACCGATAGATCACACTACAGGAAAGGGAGACCCCCAAATAGCATAATAGGGCCTCTTTAACAACATTTCTTGTAATCAATAATTCAAATTGAAGTGTGGGATACCAAAAGTTTTATACCCGCAATTGATAGAAAGATGGATAAATCAATAGATTAAAAGATACATTTCATTACACATTACCGGCCATACATGCAACGTCATTCAGCTATTTTGAATAATTCATTGTGCACGGAGCTCCACAGGTGTATCCATCAAACAGAAAAGCTTTTAATGGAGCTTTTTACCAGCATGGCTTTGTTTTTGCTGACTAATGTTCTCTTAAATAAATAAGCAGGTCTCAGGAAATAAACAAAAACTTGGCAGTGCAGAAAACGCAGACATTTCAATCCTGTGCTGCAATCGCATATTCAAAACAAAGAGTATTAATAAAAAAACACTTAGATTTGCTTCGGATGTTACGATCAATACAAGGTTTGGTTTCTCACACAAAACGAATAATTAGTCAGAAACTGCTGACTTCATTTTGACAAAATAAAGAATTGCATTATTTGTCTTGACTACTCTGAACACATTTGGATCAACGAGGCGAATGCATCATGACAAACTGTATTTGTGTTTGGGATAAATTACACAATGTGCTTTGACTGACAGTATAATATAACATAATATTGATCCCTATGAATAATTCAGTGTGTGTGTACAGTCAGTATTTATTCTCCGATGTTCAAAAGTCGCTTATAGAGTATTTTGACAGATATTAATGAGACTAAATCTGAATGTGGAGTCAGAGCTTGTTCTGTAATAATCTACTATGGTGGAAAGTAACAAAATATATTAAATTACAGTATTTTAATAGTGTGCTACTTAAGTCTACAATTCCACTGAAAGTCATTAATGATAATATTGAATTGTGTCCCAGCACGATTGAAAATTAACCTTCAGTGCCGACGGTCTAGACTTGAAACTTTGAGTGTTATATTCCATCAAATGGTGATTACATTATAAAGAAACATATCTGATATCCAAAAGCTTTCAGAGGCCATGCCATAGAGGTTTCAAAATCCACCGTCTTTACTCTGATTTGAGGTGTTGCTGTTAGGTGTCGGATATGTAAACCCCAGCAGACAGAAGGAGGTTTGTTTCAGCACCGCAGAGTAAATGAGTCCCAGTGGGAGGACGAGGCTGTCGTGTCCTCTTCGGCTCGGAGAGTTCACGCTCTCGCGCTCAGACACGGTTACTGTGTGCCAGTCAAACATCGTCTATTTCAACCTGACACCCTGACGTCTGCCGGGAGAACAGGAACAGACTGTGTCAGAGAGACACCGTGCAGGAGGAGGGTTTCCATCTCTGCATGAGTCAAATAAAAGATCCCAGGAGAATTAAAAAGTGATCTGTTCTACAATCCGTGTCACTGCTTCCTCCCACACAACCTTGTGAAGCCTTTCATTAAAATGATTTCAGTCATTCCACTAGATATTAACGAGGGAATATACAAAAGCTTTCAGAGACCATCCCATGATAACATGTAAAAGTATTTTTTTTAGAAATGTTCAATAGCAATACTCATTATTTGAAAATGTTTATCTCAAATTCGCCCCGCATTGCTAACCTACAACATAAAAATGCTCATACTTGTATTTGTAAGTACGGAAACAATTTGAGATCATCTGAAGACATTTTCTAGATCTGACCAAAAGCAGAAACAAATGTCAGAATTCTGAGAAAATTCAGACTTTTAATTTCGAAATTCCGATTTTTTTTTTTGTATTCTGAGATTTTCAGAAAAAAATATATTCTAAATCAGTTTTTTTCTAACTTTTTTCTCAGCAAGAAAACAATCAGAATACCGAATTTAAAGTCAGAATATATTAATATTTAAACATTTTCGAAAAACATATTGAAATCCCAAACTCAACGTGGAGAAAAGTTACTGAAACTTACATTTTGTTTTAAATCAGTGGCTCCCTCGGCCTGCTTGTGAACAGCTGGATCTTAGGGCTGTTGGATCGGTCTGACTCATTAACTAACCTCCTTCAATATAAAACTACATCTGGAGGCTTTGGCTCAGTGGATAGTGTGCTGGACTTCCAATCAGGGGATAGCAAGTTCGAGTCCCACTACAGTCAGCATGTCGTTGTGTCCCTGGGCAAGACACTTCACCCCAAATTGCTCCTGTGGGGATTGTCCACAGTACTGAATGTATGTAAGTCGCTTTGGATAAAAGCGTCTAACAAATGACATGTTATGTAATCTGTAGTCTGCGGTTCTTAAGGATAACACTTCCTCCAGGCAGCAGGTGGATAATGTTAAAGTGTCCCAGTGGACGGGGGGGTTAAACACATGATGGATACCTGCTGACTCTCACTGTGGAGACTGAATAATGTCTAACATCACCTCAGGAAGGACGAGCTTTACAGCTTCAGGAGGTTTTTGTACCTAGACAGGTGTTCTAGTGGGGCGATAAAGTCCCAAATAAATACACAGAAACGGCATTTTGTTCCTACAGCTAGAGGTGGGCGAAGTACTTAAAAAGCATAGGTGTCATTTAAGCTTGGGGAAATGTCTCAACCAATTTGTAAAATGGCCAATTTTGTCTAGTCCACTTCCTTTTTAAGCATTATTTGGTAAAGACGTTCTGAAAAATGAATGAAATAAATCAGAAAGGTTTAATTGCACTAGAGAACATGAACAATCTCAATGTCACTGTTTAATTAGTTTTACTGGTAACTAGTAATTGTAACCAAATACATTGTAAGTAACCCTATAGTAAGTAGGAAGTAACCCTCCCAACCCTGTGTGTAACATGGATATCAGGATAAGTTAGAGGTTTCAAAATATCAACAGAATAGAAAAGGACACTAGGCGATTTTCATTTCCAAGCTATAAATACAGGAGTGCAGCAAGTCAAGTGAGAATTGTATTAATACTCTCATTTCCTAGACAACAGCTCTGCAGCCGCCCACACGGTTTATAACGGGCAGCACTGTGCTTGTGTGACCGGCTGTTTGAAAGCTCGCCGCCAACACCTTTACTCCACTTCTCTCTGAGTCTGTTCAAGGAGAAAGACTGAGGCTGGAAAGAAAAAATACTCCGTTCCCCTTCTTACCAACGACAGAAACGGCGGTGACAGCAACGTAACTTAAAATGCAGCAGCACTGATCGAGGTTTTTGTAACTGTCCAAATATGTTCACATTTTCTTCTCCATTAACCAGTCTTTAAACACTGCCAGAGCCCATACTGTGTTCCTGTTAGTGTTTACTTCCTGTTTGTCTTCTTCTGCTGTTCCCATGAGTGTTTACTTCCTGTCGGTCTTCTTCTGCTGTTCCTGTGAGTTTTTACTTCCTGTCTGTCTTTTTAGGAATCCTAAGTGTCCTGCTCTCCACAAATCTAAAAGGATATATTAAAAAAGTATTTCACTGTGTTTTCTGACAGATGAAAACTCTTAGCCCTTAACAACATATGGAATGTCCAAATTGACCAATCAGAATTGAGTATTCAACTTAGTAGCATGATAAAGATATTTAAGTTACCTACAGTACAGTAGTGTATCGAAATGTGTTATTATTATGTCACGCTTGGTGTAATACTGCAGGAAAACAAACAGAAAACATAACCTATTTGGTAGTGTGACTAGCCTGCAGATAATTCACAACTTTCCTGCTCCTCTGGAACAAATGTGGAGAAAGTGTAACACCACTAACAGGATGTTGTGAAAGTAAATGAAAAGAGACAAGAGCTGCACTGCAGATCCACTCTGTCTGCTGGCTTCTCTTACAGCACGACTCTAAACCAAGCACAAACCACTAACACCGATTTACCAAATATAGCCCCTATCTTGTTAACAGATTCAAAGTTGCTGCTAATAACGGACATAATCACACCTGTGCACACATACACTTTGCAGAGCAGTCAATCAGCAGCTTTCGCAAGTCAGGCTGATGATTTAACCCAAGGATTCACCATCAGATGGAGTTTAGTTTGCAGAGCTGCAAAAAAAGATCGTCCGACAGTATATTTTTTGCAAAAATGTCAGAAAATGCCTCTCAAATATGGATCATTTCAGCCAAACCTGCAATAGCTAGAGCTGCAACAATAATCAATTGATTCTTAATTAGTTTCCAACGCAAAAATGCCAACTTCAGTATCTAAAATATGCAGATATCCAGCTTTTCATTCTTTACATATAATATAAAAGCGAATATCTACTGGTTTTGAACTTAACCTTGGACTCTGAGAAACTAGGATCTATGGTTTCCAATATGTTCTTACATTTAACACACCAAACTATTAAACCATTAGGAAATATTCTGCAGGTTAATCGACAATGAAGATAATCATAGTTAAAGCCTTGTGTATAAGGGTAGCTGTATGCATGAATTAAATATGATTATTATAGAATTAGAGCAGCTTATTACATCGTCTATCTACAGGGAGATGAATATTTAAGTATCTCCCAGAACAGTTATCATGCTGAGTTAGACTTTGAAAAACCAGGATGGACATTTTTCACAATTTTTGGATTTACAATTAATCTAGAAAATCATCAAAAGATTACACAATGGAAATATGTGTTAGTGGCCGTAATGACGCCATTGTGTTGAGCTTTGCTTTTTCTCTGCGCCTGCACAACATTTTTTTTCTTCCCATATTACTTTCATCAGACGTCTTTTCCATCAGAGGACTGACACTTCTTCACTCAGACATCTGTGTGACGCCTTCACTGACCTGACTGAACGCAGGACACACCACTCATTGCGCTGTCATTACTCTTCGCTTTTCAAACTGCAATGACGTGGAGAAGCCTGTGACCTAAGATTTTCAACGACATAATGACTCTGTAGCTATGTTAGTTTGACACTAAAGAACCTTGAACCTTGAACCTTGATCTGTTCCTTTATACATCACAATCAGTTTCTTATTACATTTGATTCCTGTGGTTGCAAATTCTTCATTTTCATTTAGCTTAAGTATTGGTTAACTTAGTTCAATATGCTCGTCTTTCGCAATGTCTTATAACGTTTATTGAAGTTGCATTGAAGATAAAAAAAACTATATGTTTTGCAGCACTAGTGGATATATTTGAATATTTAACATGGAACTGTTTCTTTAATGCCTTATGGAAAGGATGCAAACAGCTCCTGGTGTTTTATAATTCACTGTATCAGGAGTAAACAACTTTTAGCACATGCTCAAGTGGCACTGGGTTTGTTTATTTTCAGATGTGTACTTTGCCTCCGGCTATGAGCAGAATATATTTTTCTCTCTGTACCATCTGCATTAACACAGACAGGATGATATGATCGAGAATGAGGAGGCCGAATGCTCGAGTAGAGTAGCTTCTCTCGAGTTAAGAGTGGGCGTGATCACTAAAAATGAAATTAGGCTTGGTTAAGTGCTAAAATTAATTATAGATTATCAAAGCGAATGATATAGAAACAAAATATACATGTTTATTAAACTTTCAATCGAAAGCCGTGCATAAAAAAAGATATTAATTACATAATTAGTTTCAATACTTGATTCTGATTGGTCGATTTGGAAATTCCAGGGGTCTGTTAATTTTTGCTAGCAGACGGTTGTTAAGGTGAGCAGACCGTTACTAAGGAGGATAAAGTGTGCTGTCATATCAATCCGCAGAAAGATGTACGGTCAATTTAAGGTCAGCTGTGGATACGTTTACATTAATGAATACAAAAAAACCAGACAGGGTGATCATGATCCCGACACAAAGGATTATTTAACATGTCAACTAAATCTTTTCAACCATGCAAATATTTTACCAAATCTGAGTCTCAGTTCTCACTGCCCTGCTGGGACCAGATATATTTCATCTTGTCAGGACAGCGAGCCGGAGGATATTTTCTCCTGGTGGCGGGTGATGGAGCATCAGACTCTGTCAGCAGTTCACACCAATGATACATGGCAAACACACACACACACACACACACACACACACACACACACACACACACACACACACACACACACACACACACACACACACACACACACACACACACACACACAGGGAGGTCTATCTTGTTTTATATGTCTGAAGACAGCTCTGAACACACTGACCTCTGTAACTGGATTATTAAATCTTCAGTGCTGGAGTCACACAGCCAGTGAACCATGATGAGCTGAGCCATAACGTGAAACAGCAGATAACCAAACCACTCCAGACGACAAGTTAAAATATATTAACTGCTTTAACATTACACACTGCACCGACAAAAATTCATATTGTAAAGAACATATATGTTGACAATTCTTGTTCTGGATCATACAAATGATTATGAGGGGGAAATGAGAGGACAGAGACTTTTATTTACATAACTTTTTCAGAATAAAGTCAACCTTTCAGTAGATAAGCCAGTAGTTTAATTAATTCTCTGTATTTTAAATGTATTCTCTAAATAGTATTTGCACTCTTTGCTTGACATTATTTGACATTTGTTCACATGTTTGACTCTGTTTCTGACATTGACACTTTATTCTTAACATATTTTACATTATTCTCTGAAAAGTAGATCGCCTTTATTTTTTATATTTAGACTTTATTCTCAAAATACAATTCAAGCAACAAACATATTTGTCTTATTTTTCCCCTTATGTCTTTTACTAATACTCTTCAGTACATCCCACTTTCACATAAGTCACTTTTTTTTAAATAATTTCACCATTTTGTATTTAAATATTGAACTGATTAAACTGTTTTATTTTAGTCAGGTTACCAACATGTAAAAGAAGTCCACACAAGTTCACCCAAACTACAGATGAGACAAACAGGAAATAAAGGGCTTTTATTGAACTCACCATGTTGACTTCTGACACCATGTCTATGCTCGCCACGTCGATACTCATTCCAACGGCAACCGGTTTACCTTCAGATATAAAAAGAAGAAGTTAAGAACCACTGATGGAAAGTAACTAAGAACATTTGGTCAAGTATTGCACCACAGTAAGAGTTTGAGATAGTTGAGGTAAAACAGTAAAAAGGAAATATTGTATATGTCAAATGCTAAGAAATATGAACATAATCAGTTGTGCAATGTAAAAAGGTATATTTAATCAACTACCTGAAGAGGAAAAGGTACATTTATTTGATAACTTTGATTACCTATACATTCTTAATAACATTAACAAATTAAATAATCGGCATAATTAGTACTTACATTGTTGGTACTTAAAGTATACTTTGATAGTGATTATTTTTGCAATTTGGTAAAACTTTTAATATTCGACCTATTTTTACCCACCGAACGACACGTTAAGGTAGATTAAAGTAAACCGTAAGGTACAGAAACAACTCTGGAACACATTTTTGTGAAACACAAGAAAAGTGGGACATACCTCCAAAGTCGGGCCGGAGACGGATATCATATCCTTTCAGCAGTTTGTCCACGGTTTCTTTTACGAAGGACATGTTCCCCGGCTTGTTGGCGCTGAAAAGAGAGAAACAGTGATGGTAACTCTCCGGGGGAACCACCAGTCCGCGCACCTGGTTATGGTGGTTCTAGGGGGGCCGGCAGGGTCCAGTGCCCCTGTAACACTGAGCCTGGACCCCCTGTGGCCCCGAGAACAATATATGATAATACCATTTGTTGAAGTGTGTGAAGTTAACAGGAATGTGTTTTGATTTGTTCTTAATTAAAAAAAATGTTACTAAAATAACATTGCTGAATCAAATACCTACTGTATCATGCTATTCATTTAGCTTTTTGTGGAAAATGTTGAACTATAACTGTTGAAATCTTATCCCCAGTAAAATGTGCCTAAAACCACGACAACACCTCGGTCCCCAGACCAGGCTTAGGAAGTAACGTGATTACATAATCAGGTTAACAAAAAGGTAACTTTTCTCTTACAGTTACATAAAAAAAGATTTATTCAAATTACTTAAATAAAGGATCACATGCAGGATTACAATGATTATTTACATTTTAAAATACAGAACGATATATTACGAAGCACATGAGCACATTCTAACACTTACCCAGTCTTGAGCGAAACCACAGCAGAGTAATTTACTTGAGTATTTTCATTTAATGCTACTTCTACTCCACTTCATTAAAAAAATGTAAAACATGTATTTTTACTGCATTTAATTAACATCTTCTTTAACTTTTAACATAATGCATCTCTAACAAAAATTAAATTGTGGACCAACTCTTTCGGGTACAAAACCCCCCCCCGAAAACCCCCAACAGATTACAAAAAGTAAAATAATATATATCAGAGTTTTTGTTTCATCTACACGTTTTTCTGCAGAATTACCCATTTTACTTTTTACATTTTGCCAATTCGGGAGTTTTACTTAAGTAAGATTTTAAATGGACGTTTACTTGTAACGAAATATTGTTAAATGAATGCATTGGTACTTTTTATTGAATTGGTACTTTTTATTGCATTTGATATAAGTAATCCAAAAGTAACGGAACACAATCTGGTTACATTACTTTTATATTGTGATACTTAGATCAGCTTGCATATTTCATTTTTTACAATATATTATTAAAGTAACCCTGGCTCACCTCTGCACACAACACACCACCACCGCCACCAGGAGCGGCAGAGAGAGCAGGTCCCGCAAATGATCCGATTTTAGCGGTCCCCACATGGCGTGTGTGTGCAACAAAAAAAGTGTACACACTCAGGCAAACCTCCGCTAAACCACGCGGGGCTCCCTCCACATTGCGTCTGCCTATGAAGCCGGTTAACATGCTTCAAGAGGCGGGGGGAGGAGCAGCGTTTACCCGAGAAACAGCCGCCTCAGCCCGGGTCCCCATGGTCAGGTTATCCGCTCTCAAATAAGCATCCACAGGTCCTCCGTGCAAAGTGCTGCAGCAGTGAACATCAAATTATCCCCTCGCAGATCATGTTGTAACTCAGAGAGGTCTCAGTGTGTGAGTTTTCATTATGACTCCTCATGTCAGTGTGCGCGGGGCTATCCTTGGTGATCATTAAAGCCCACGTGACACTCAGCATGTTATTGAAGTGAGTCGTGCACGAGTTCAATTACGTTAAGATGCAGCTCTGAGAGGAGGAGGAGGAGGAGGAGGTGCTTTTACAAGAGACAATATGTGTGTGTGAGACACCTCTGTTTTATTTGATCAGTAGTAATATAGATATATAACAGTAGTATATTTTGTGTACTTTTTAACTTTAAGGTACTTTTACATTCCATTACCTGCTACTTTATACTTCTACTCAACTACATCTCAGAGGCACATACTTTAATACAAAGATATAATCATCAAATAATGGATCATGTATCATTACAAGTTAAAGGGGCTCTGCTTTTTGGGGTTTTCTCTCTTCCCTCCAGAGATAATTATAATTTAGGGATAATTATAATAATGATTTTAAAAAGTCATTGTTGTTGATTCTTTGCATTTGGATTTTGTGTATAAAAATGGTGTCACTCAACTTCAATTGTTTCTGCATAGATTTGTTTACGTCGATGCTATGTCTAGATTTCTCTCTCCTGCTCTCTTTGTGTCTGCTTTAGTGTTTGCAGTAGTGGAAGAAGTTCAATATCACTGCAGGGAAGAGTGAGCTGGAGATTTCCCAAAGACTTTCTCACATACATTCAAGAGAGACACTGCTGGCTCAATTCAAGGAAGGAAACACTTTTGTGGCAGATTCTTTTGCCAAGCTTTGGAGAAACAGAATATCATGTTTAAGACCAACAATTAAAATGACCTGTCCATTGTTATGTTATATTATTGGCCTTTGAAACTGTATCTTTTGTATCTCTTGTTTAATAATTGACTATTTACATAATTTACACATCATACCATTACCACCCCAAACGCTCTTTCTTTACATGAAGTGATTCTTACCTTGTGTCATAGATGGCGTACAGGTTTTTGTTCCCATCGACAGCATTCCTGTTAAAACAAGAGAAGGTGTGATTACTTTATATGTCAGTAGATTGGTACAGAGATTACGTGTTTTGTAGTCAAACCCTGAAGGCAGCATCTCCCTGGTTCAATGGGATTTTGGATTAATACAGAAAATAATGTCTGTGTCAAACACGCATTTATATAAAGGAACTACAGCATGGTTATTTCTGGGTTTTAGGACTCATTCCTGCACCACTATACACTGTCAGGAAACAGAAGGTTTTACACAATCATAAAAGGTTCTCCACTCTTTCAAACCACTCTAGTCTGCACTTGTTTGTATCTTTTAGGATTTGTAAGAAATACTCCTCCATAAGTGACTCAGTTGTGAGTGGGTCGACCCCAATACTGGTGGAGATAAATGCACAATGATGAAATATAGCCTGCTGCAGACGTGTCAGACGTATCGTCTCCTCCTGAAATCTGGACCATTAACCAACCAAAAAAAAAAGGAAAATGAATAGTTGTGTCCCACATACAGTAAGTCAGGCCGACAATAGGCTGCACTATGAAAAGTGGGAGAAAAGTATGAAGAGCTTTTGAGAAAAAAAAAAACTGGCATGCACTCATAAAACGTTTCCTCTCCTAATAGCACCTCAAATCATTATTCCTGTGGATAACTGCTCATGTTTCCGTGCAAAGTAATCAGATTTAGACAATAATTAGATTTTACTGCACAGGGGTATTGTGAGCCGGCTCTGTTGTGATTGGTCAACCGTTTAGAGGTGTCCCGCCCCTTAGCCTATCATATACAATTTGTCAGAGCTATAGCAAATAGAAGCCGACTGTTACATAGTGATGTCACTATGTGGAAGCAAACAAAGGAGTCCAATTGAGGCATTTTGAACGTGGGGGGGGGGGGGGGGGGGGGGGGGATTACTGGCAGTAACATAGGGATTTTAGCCTTGGTAGACCATTTACATGCACCAAAAACGATAACACGCTACAGGAAAGGGGATCCCCAAAAAGAAAATGAAGTATATAGTACTAAGTAAATATATATCACATGCATACATGCAATAAAATGCCATCTTAAACAAAAACCAGAGACCCCATAGAAAGTCCTCTTTCGTTTAAGTGTTGCAAAATGTGTCATAAAGTAAAGATGTGTGGTGCTATTGTTTGTTGGTATTGATCCGATTATGAAAGGATTGTTGTTATGGAGATCCCTCTCATGGTTATCATTGTTATTACTTTTTACTCCCTCTCTCTCTCTCCCCCTCCCTTCCCTATCAGTCTCCCCATCTCTCTCTCTCTCTCTCTCTCTCTCTCTCTCTCTCTCTCTCTCTCTCTCTCTCTCTCTCTCTCTCTCTCGTGCATCACACATCCTCTCTGCACTGCATGCTCTCCCTTCACTCCGCACTTTGCATTGTGCCTCTGGATACCGGATTGGATTTTTCTGCAGAGCTTGCTGTGTGCAGACCCCTCTGAAGGATGGTCAGTCAGCACAAGTGTTGGGAAGCCTTCACATTCCCGCTGCAAGCCCTTTAATCGCACATAAAGCCCGCTGACAGTGGAATTACTCCTCATCTCCTCTTCCTCTGTTCTCTTTGCGCGGATGGCTCCTCACATTTGATGCCAGATACCAGAGTCTGCGTGTGAGATTCAGGGAGAAGTTTGACTGCGCATCGTCTTCTTGTGTGGTAAGCTTTGCAGCACGGCGTGTTACAGGCCGGCGAGGTGTGTGTGTGTGTGGGGTGTGTGTGTGTGTGTGAGTGGGCACAGGGGGGGGGGGTTTATCTGCTGCTGAGGCTGCAGGAGGGGGGACCTTAACCCGGAAAATGTAGCCTCAGAGCTGGGGAATGTGGTGGAGGAATGAGGCGGTGTGTGTGTGCAGGAGTGAGTCGTGAATGGAGGCTGTGCAGCGCGGGGTGCATGCATCATTGTGTGTGTGTGTGTGTGTGTGTGTGTGTGTGTGTGTGTGTGTGTGTGTGTGTGTGTGTGTGTGTGTGTGTGTGTGTGTGTGTGTCTGTGTGAGAGAGAGAGAGAGAGAGAGAGAGAGAGAGAGAGAGAGCGAGAGAGAGAGAGAGAGAGAGAGAGAGAGAGAGAGAGAGAGAGAGAGAGAGAGAGAGAGGATACAGATGTGCAGATATGTGCAGGTGGAGGCATCTCACAGTGTGTCCTTAGACCCTTGCAGGTAAAACTCCCAAAGAAAGCCCCCAGTTAAAGGGGGACATGCTATAAACCTCGGGGAGAGCAGCAGAGGAGGAAACCTCTCCCTGGACAGAAAGGTGCATGCATAGTTTAAAAATATAATACATTTACATTTAAATGTTTCGAATAGATCATGTGCATAATGTAAAAAGAAGAAGAAGAAGAAGTGGATGTAAACAGTCTTCCAGAAAATAAGGTTTACAAGAAAGAAAGGCTGAGAGGAACTTTGCATTATCAGCTAACATCTGTGCAGATGTTCTGTAGTGTTGAGAAAATCCAGAAAATATGTGGCTACACATTTATTTATTTATTATTTGTATTGATTAATCTGCTCATTAGCTTCTTGATTTGGTGTTTAAAATGTCAAAAAGTATTACAAATGTCCATTCAAGTTCCTCACAGTCCAAGTTGATGTCTTTAAATGTCTTGTTTTGTCAGTCCTAAACCCAAAGAAATTCACTTTAATGTGAAATAAAACAGAGACAACATTTTTGCATGAAAATACAGTAAATAGGAGGGAAATACTAGAGCTTGAAGCCTGCATAGAAACATATAGTGTATATTAATAAAAGATATGTCTGATTAAATATTATTTATTTAGTTTCCAAATGTTGTTACATCTATGTTGAAGATATTCTCTTAATGTGAAAAATCACAGAAAAACGAGGCTGAAAACTGAAAAATGACTTTAACACTTATTTGATTATCAATAGTTTGAGATTATTTTTCTGTTGACCGACTCTTCTTTGCATCTAATGTTGTGATACTGCAAAAACATTTGTGCACAATGATTAAAATGTACTGATCAATAAATACTGGTGCTGCCTTTTAAGCTTGCTATAAAGCTGATCAACAATACTATTTTATAAAAAGAAATATGTGTGAATGGATATTATTAATTTAGTGAAACTGCTGCTAGAGGTTCTACAATACAGAACTGCTGCATTCATTTAAATGGTATTAGTTTTTATTTACTGCTGCTCATATAATCCATGTTGATTTGTTTGCCTCTCACACCTTGCCTCTGAGTTTTGAAGTTGTGGAATTGAATAGCCTGTCGGGATAAGTATAGAGTCTTAATTCAGCCAGTTATTGTGAGTTTTTTAACCCGGTGAGGATGTGTTTTTCAGGAATGGGCGATGGAAAGAGCTTCAGCTCTGCAATGAGGCGAGTGTGTGTCTGCGTCCTGATGCTGAGCATCACCTGCCGGCTGAGGTGAGAACTGGAGCTCTGCAGGGAAACTTGAACACACTTTATTTGTATTATTAATCTATTTCTAAATATATTTTCCTACTTTATTTCCAGCTGTGCACTGACTATGTCTCCATGCATGCACACAAATATACATTTGTCAGATTTGGGCGAGACTAAAGGGAACTTCTTTTCACTTTTGGTCAGATCTAAAGCAATATATTCTCATGTGGCCCTAATCCTCTTTCATCTTTCAGACTAGTGGAAGGAAATCAGGCAAAAATCACATTACCTTTTTTTTTTAACGAGACTTTTTTTTACCCAAACGTTTTTATAACATAATGACTTATTTGCATATTTAAATATAACATTCAAGAAAACTTGTCAAAGGAAAAAAAATGGTCCTAAAGAGGACATATTATGTTCATTTTCAGGTTCGTATTAGTAGTATTTTGTGTCTCTACTGGGACATGTCTCCATTTTTAATGTTCAAAAAGCTCTTTATTTTTCTCATACTGCCTGTGCTGCACCACTTCTTTTCACCCTCTGTCTGAAACCAGAGCCCAGTCTGCTCTGATTGGTTAGCTGGCCGGCTCTGTTGTGATTGGTCAACCGCTTAGAGATGTCCCTCCCCTTAGCCTATCACGAACAATGTGTTGGAGCACTAGCCTAATATGTCAGTATGTTCGATTGGATTTTAGCCTTTGCAGAGCATTTAGATGCACAATAACCTATAGAACAGCACACGACAGGAGAGGGAAAACCCCAAGAGCAGAATTAAAGGGTTACATCTTAGTTACAGTTCAATCTTTGTTAAGAGAAATTTGGGTAAGGATGTACGTGTTTTTAACAATTCAGACACCGTTATTGTGTATCACCATATCTGTATAATTTAATCCTGATAAGACTCCATTTAATCTAATTCCTGCGTGAGTTGTGTATTTTCCTAATCATTATCTCTCAACCTCAGCCTCTCCCAGGAAGTAACGGGAACTCACAAAGAGGCCGAACTAAACGACAACATCACCATCTTCACACGCATCCTGGACGGGCTGCTGGACGGATATGACAACAGACTGCGGCCCGGACTGGGAGGTAGGTCCAAATAAAAGCCTCAACACCTCTGATACTTTAGGTAATTAAAACAGTCACACATCTGACAGGTGAGAACTGAAGGTGCCAAATATCCAACCCAGTCTCACGGCATTTCGTGTTATAGTCACAACATTTAATCTATTGAGTCTTTTTTTTTCGTGTCACACAGAACGATTTTAAAAGCAATGTATTTCTATTGGTAGTGTGTTTCGTGCCTGCAACACGTCTTTTTGTCCGGTCGGGTCTTGGAAGACCGGAAGCTGTGGGGTTCATAAAAACATGTTCTTACTCAATATCAAGCCACGATTATTGTTTTTATTTTAAATCGTATAATGTCGGATCCTCAGCTATGGTTTAAGCTCGGTGATTGGATGTTTTAGCCGCAATGCACGTTGGGATATGGTGTTAATGCGATATGAAATCCGAAAAACATTTCGGAGTTTAGGATGGCCGAAGACACTACACTACCCATAATCCGTTTGGGACTACAGTCCCCGTGATTAATCTTCAAGCTCTGTGATTGGATGTTGGAGTGGCAGTGCGCCAAGGTTACGCCGAGCGTCAAACAGCTCTTTGAAATGGAACGAAACCACGGCAGACTATCCAAAAGTCTGCCCCCCCCCAGAACTACACATGCAGGCTATTGTGTTTCGCAAAATGTTCTATGGGACGTCTCTACTGGGAACGTTTTCGTTTTTCCCACAATTAGAAGTTGCCAGTATTAAACACATTGGTGTTATCAAACGTAAAACATCAAAATTAATAAATCGGGGAAAATCGCTTGGGTCCATAATGGGCAGCATTAATATATACCCACATGACAGCTCATTGTTACTTTGTAATTCTACTCCACTGCAATTCAGAGGTTAACCTGGTATTTTTACTCCACTACATTTATTTGAGTTACTTTGCAGATTCTGGTTAATGATGTGAAATATAAACAACCCTTAAATCAGACTTTAGTTACACCTGAGTAAAATTCAGTGAAGGTTATTGTCAAGTGCCAACAATCAGGCGAGATATTTGATAGTTGGTGCTTGAGAAGACTAAACATTTATCTGCAGATCCCTATAAAGTATATTCATTACTCGTTATTCTCTACTAATAGTTAATTAAAGACTGTATAATGGCTATTTTGAACATCCCTTTCAAGATTTCAAGATTTTCTAAGGTTCATTGACATATCATATACACAACTACGGTGTAGTTATGCAATGAATGAAAAGCTTGGGTCGCAGGTTCCTCAACAGTGCATTACAAGACATCTATCAATATGTGTGTACCTCCACCATTAAACTGTCATATTCTGCACATTTCTTATACTATCTACATACATCTTATAAGAGTATAATTCATATGTATAATATAATTTAAAATAAGTGCTTCAACATAGTTAACATTGCAGGAAAGCAATATATTAGACGTTAAATACTTTGTCAGGCTTAATATTTATCTGTAGATACCCCCAAAGCTTTTTTCTTATTTAAAAGAAGACCTTAACCTAAAGTATTATTTTATGTTTAAATAAAGGTTAATTCGTTTTTCTGTTTTGCACATCCTCCTATTAATATCTTTGTACATCCTGCACTAAACTGTTTTATTGTAGAGATAACTTACAGTATCTTCTTGATTTTTTATATTCTATATTTCTATCATTGACCTTCTACTTTCCCCCTATTTTGTACGTACTCTTAATATTTTTTCATCAAATATAACACATTAAACAATAATTCAATAACGTGCTTTAACCACTAGGCGGTGCACACAAGGTACACACAGCCATAATAACTTTGTATTATTAGTGTAGGACACTTATGTATGTATAACATCTGAAGATGTGTAGTTTTATTCATGTTTTCACATAATTTTACAGGATATTGCTATATTATTTTACATGTTTTACTTCTACACATTACAATCTGATTTGTAAAACAGACTGAAAGGTATATCCGTTATTTAATGGTAAGCTATTGAAATTCTGAATCCATAGATGTGTCTCCCATCACCCAAAACCCCTGACTATTCTTTCAACTCAGTATTTACATTCTTATATTCAAAGAAAATCAGTAATATCTTTAAAAACTACAAGTCCTTTTCTATCAGCTGTGCACCGTTATGGTGTAAATATAACCTATCTACCAATTGGATCAAATATAAAAGTCAGCAGAATTAGTGTTGATACTGCAAGGAGATGTATTGTGTGAAGAGAAATTGAAGATGTTGTTTAATTGCTGATATATTTATGATCCACGTCACGTATTCAGTTTCAGTGGCATTTCTTCCAGTTTATCCAAAGGTCTTCTAATCAGGGCTCTATACATAGAGAACTACGGCAGATATGTAATATTTAATGCAGCCGAACTGTATATTACAATGCCGTTATGTGATGACTTTCAAAGAGAAAAGCAAGCACTCGGAATAAAGTATTATTATTATTAATTAAAACCCAGAGATTATGGAATTAAACAAATAAATAAAAACAATTATAATTGTGTGTTATTGTTGAGTAAATGTTGAGTAAATAACCGTGATGCAGTTCCTTTATAGCCCAACATTAACCGCCTTTAGCTTAGCGGTGGTGGCGTGAAGTCATGTGACCGTGCTGTAGTTCCTTTATAGCCCAACATTAGCCGCATTTAGCTTAGCGGTGGTGACATGAAGACATGTGACCGTGCTGTAGTTCCTTTAAAGCCAACGTTAGCTTTTTACACCACATGAAGTGGTGTTAATATGTGGAGATCATTCTGCTGAACAAAACCTGTAAGTATCGTAAACGTTTGTTTGATACAGAGATTATTCCCTGCATTAATCCAAAATCACATAGAGAATTCCCAGGGAGATTCTACCTTCAGGGTCAGAAAAGGGTAGAAAAAAGCTCTTTTCTCTGTGGATATTCCTCATTCTGAACAATGCTCCGGAACATCAGTCTTTTCCCCGGACAGGCTGAATGTGTCTGTATTCATGAAGTGTTTGACAGAGAGGCATGATCAGCTGTTTGCATCTCCCCTCAGTATGATTTAATGTCACTGTACTGAGGCAGATACTGTGACCTTGAGGAAGACATTATTCCTGCTCATAAAACAGACGCTTCATTGTTCTCAGGAGAAGCAATAAAAACACAGAGAAGCTCTCCTCAGAACGGAGGATTCAGACAATAAGAAGAGGAAATAATTCTCTTTTACTGGTTTTTGGGTCACTTTTTCTAGAATGAAAGGAGTTTGGATCTTTACACCATTTGTGTCAAAAGACTGGGGTTAGGGTTAGAAAAAATGCTGCCATTTTTGTTCTGATTGGTCTAAAGTAAAAATCTTGTACAGACATACGTTGAGCAAGAATTGTACTTTTTAGATAAAATAAAAAATAAAACTTTCAGCAATAGAACATTTAAGATATGTCCTAAAATGAGCAAAAAGCGCTTGTATTGTGTTCATAAAATGACTTGCATATGACAGTTTTTTTGGACGTTTGCACATCTTTAGTATGTAACGTGTTTTGAGGTCTACTGATCCTAATTCCATTGTTGAGGTATACTAGAATAGATTTATATTGTGCAATTTTCCAAACTCACATTGGTTTCTCATACAGCATCTCTGTATAGTACAGTATGTGTATTCACTCTCTGTCCTAAATGGCTTGTTGGAGCTCCTGCCCCCCCCCCCCCCTCCCTGTGAGCCCAGTGGCCGTCTGCGAGACAGCGAGACACAGCGAAACCCAGCCCGAAACCAGCCCGAGCACACACACACACCCGCAGCCTGGCTGTGAGTTTGTGTGTGTGCTCAGACACAGTCACACACAGACTCACAGCCTTGCCGGCGGGACGCCGTCTCAGGCTGAGAAATCGGCGGAGCTGCAGCTGAGAAAAGATTGAGTGTGTGTGTGCGTCCGGCTCGGACATAACGTAACGGCCGTTACATTACGTTACGTCACTATACCCAAATACCTCACTGTACCCAGGAAGAAAAAGAGAAATCTCCAACGAGGCGTTCTGGGGCAGCATAGACAGGTCTTTTCTGTGTTAGAGTTTTACTCGCTACAGGGTGTACTTTGAGGGGTTGTGACTCTGCAGACCGTTTACATGCATAAAAAGCTACATAACACACAAGGGGACGGGTAATAACCAGAAAAGCATGACATGGGACCTTTAAGTTTAGTCTCACAATATTATCTCTTTCTTCTTTTCAGAGAAGGTGACGGAGATAAAAACCAACATCTTCGTCACAAGCTTCGGACCCGTCTCTGACACAGAAATGGTAAGAAGTTACACTCTCAACCTACACTTTGTATTGAAATAAATCTGTTATGTGGTGGGAATATTTTAACAAAATACAACCCTATCTGTTTTTTAAGGCCATTATGTCAAACACAATACAACTCTGTTGAAAAAGGTTAAACTACATCTACATTTTGATGCTAAAAATCTATTCCCTGCATGTGTAGTAATACAATTGTGTATAAATGAGACTATCAAAAGTAGTTTATGTGCAATAATGGAAACATAGCTGTTGTATATATTAATGTATTTATTCTCTATAATTTCACTTAAAACCTTTATGTTCACTTTGCAGAGTTCTTAGCAAAATGCAAAAATTGTCCAGCATGAAGAAACATGTGTCTTGCCTCAATTAGATAGGATAAATCTTAGTGTTTAAACATCGAAATAAACATGTGGAAGGTGTAGTTTATTCTCTTTAAAATCGGTGTATACAAACTATCTTTTTAATCCCAAACACATTTGTGTTAATTCAATTTTATCGCTGCTATTTTCCCGCAGGAATACACCATCGACGTGTTCTTCCGTCAGAGCTGGAAGGACGAGCGTCTCTGCTTTAAAGGCCCGATGGAGATGCTTCCTCTCAATAATCTGTTAGCCAGTAACATCTGGACTCCGGACACCTTCTTCCTCAACGGGAAGAAATCCATCGCTCACAACATGACGACCCCCAACAAGCTGCTGAGGCTGAAGGATGACGGCACGCTGCTCTACACCATGAGGTACCGCTGACCTCTGGCATGATGTCACTTTATCTGTTTCCTGTTTTATTTTGAAACGTTTTTCCCCTCATGTCTATTTTCACTTCCTGTCCTTGTTATTTTCCCGCTCTTTTTTCTCCTGTTCTTGCTTCATTGGTTCCACCTGTCTCCCATTAGACCTTCAACCACCTGACCTCCTGTACACCTGCACTTTATCCCTTCATCAGTTCAGCTTCTATCTAAGGCTGCAGTCGAATAGTCCAAAAATCACCTACTATCGTCTATTCCTATCGTCTATTCCTTGACCTCTGTGTGAAACGTCACGGGGTTAAGGAATAGTAGATAGGAGAATTCAAAAGGATTTAGGAGAAGAGACTGTGGTGCTTTGAGTATCCGAGTGCACTTTCACTATCCGACGTATTTATGATGCGCCAGCGGACGTCATGAATATGCGTCTGCTGTGGGGAAACTACAGTTTTCTATACATCGGACTACATGGATGTTTAATAAGAACGGCGGACGCATCTAGAGACTCTGCACCGTGCTCTGATGGTGTTGTTTTATGCTTTATGAACGTGGACAACAGAGAAACATAAATTCTTCATGAACGAGGTTGTAATTGAAATAAAAAAGGAAAGTGAAACTTATGCTCGTCACCCTCTTCCTCCGGTCCACATTAATACAAATGATCCCAATACGTATGATTGTATGAAAAGATGTATTTATTATAAACGTTAGTTCTTAACATCTATCACTGTGTATATCACCATTCAAACATCTTTTAAAAGTTTAACAAACCCCACACAGCTCAGTAAAGACTGTGAAATGTTGACTTTATTTGATAATTTCAGTAAAAACTAACGTTCATATTTCTCTTTTTGATTATAATACTGATGAACGTTCAAAACAAAGCACTTTGGCAACTTACCACATACGTTTTAAAAAGCTTAATAAGCACCGTAACTTTCATGATATAATTTCTCGGTCATAATCGGTTGTTTCCGTGAACGGCCGAATACACCCTTGCGTTAAATGCTGCGGCCGCAAGGCAGTGTGGGGCAGCATTTTCTCATTTTCTTTCGTAAAGGAAGATCCAGTGTATCCTAAGCTAAAGGAGGTTATAAAGGAAGTTTGAAACCTCCTTTCCTATCATCTAGAGAATTCGAACGGCTCTTATCGTGGCTGCCACTGAGGAACTTCCGGGTAATTTCACTCCGTTAGGAAGGTTCCTAAGAGAAACTGATCATTTGACTGCAGCCTAAGTCATGGGTTGGGGTTGAATTGTCAATTTTGCTCAGTAAGGTTTCTAACAGTGGCGGCCGGCCCATAGGGGCGCTAGGGGCGCCGCCCCCCCTCTTACCACATTAAAAAAAAAATACATATATATATATATATATATATATATTTAAAAAATATATTTTTTATTTTTATTTTTATTTTTATTTTGAATAAACAAGGTAAATATTATATAATTGGTATCAGTAAAATGTATAATCTACAATAAAATCTCGTTTAAAATTGTGTTACGATGTCTAAAGTTACTGATAAGTCACATGTTTCCTGCCTGGCCTTGCCCGTGTATCATTACCCTCTCTCGTCTGGGCGCTATGCACAGCGCCCAGACGAGAGTGCAGCAAGTGCAGCAGAAGCCAACTGTTGCTATCTTTAAACCATCCCGCCGAAACATAATTTCAGCCAATCAGCGTCGTCAAATCTGATGGTCACAGGGCTCCTACGTCAGCACCCGGTGCAGTCTGTGAGTTGTTTGGACTCGTATCCAAGGAGACAAAACAGGAAGCTGTCATACACTCTGGAAGCTACCATTAGCAGCTAATGAAAACTCAGTTTTTGACATAAAAATTGAATTATGGATCATCAATCATTTTTTCAAAGTGAAAGACACATTGGATTAACCTATGGATTAACCTTCAGCTGCGTTTTTCTCGTTTTTGATCAGAATTGTTATTCTGCAAAAGGTGAGCATATCTCCGTGTTTTGCTACCTAAAGCTACGTCGTGTGATGTCTGTATTTGCTTCTCCTGTCGCGAGTTCTGATCGCTCAGTGATGATACTTATATATCTGTGGAATCTCAGTTTGTTAGCATAAACTTGTTTGATAAGTATATCGATTTATTTATACCTAGAGTGCGTTAGCATTTTTTCGCTGAGGGCTCATTTAGACGCTTCTTGTGAGACTTGTGTTTTGTTTCGGTAAACATGGTTCATATCATCAGTTAGCTGCGTTTCCTCTGAGTAGGACACATGAATAGTTTATTACATTTTAAGAAGCCCTGAGACACAGTTTCGTGAGAAAAAAACGGGGGGAAAAAGCCCCTTAACAGGTTAAATGGGAATTAAATCATTTTAAGTCATTTTGAGTATTCCCAAAGCCCCGGTGTTCTGCAGTTTGTGTGGGCCTACTGTACTGTTGCACAGGTTATGCTGTAGAAACTATGTCCAGGACAAGGTGTTTGGAAGTTTTGGAAGATTCATAGCTAACCACACTGAAGTTATGGAGGTATTGATCAGTCTTCTCATATTTTTAAGCCTCAAATTGTCCTTCCCCTCCCCCTCTAACATCACCAGAAGTCATAATTTAGGGGGTCTTTTCTCAAAAAAAATTACCGGGGGAGCATCCCCCCGGACCCCCCTAGTATTGTTTGATCACCATTTCCACAGCCCCACCTAAAATATTTTCCACCAGCCGCCACTGGTTCCTAACAGAGTTGAAAAGCCATGATAAGAGCTGTTTGATTCCCTAGATGATAGGGAAGGAGCTTCAATGCTTCCTTTATTATCTCCTTTAGCTTAGGATACACTCGAAAGGAAAGGAAATTATGCTCTATCACAATTCCTTGTGTCTTCAATATTG
Organism: Trematomus bernacchii; assembly: GCF_902827165.1. Lineage (NCBI taxonomy): Eukaryota > Metazoa > Chordata > Actinopteri > Perciformes > Nototheniidae > Trematomus > Trematomus bernacchii. The sequence continues at coordinate 1,288,867 of NW_022987739.1, read as the reverse complement.
TGATGAGAGACGCAGATCATGTAAGTTAAATGGCGTATTAAAGGTGGGGTAGGTAAGTTTGAGAAACCGGCTCGAAATCGCTAGAATTTGAAAATACACAACTGGAGAAAATCTGCCACTTCCTTATAGAGCCCCTCCTCCAACACACACGAACGCGCACATGACCAATGAGGGCACGAGATAAGTTTGTGCACAGATGGAAGGCTGACAGGCAGGTAGGCCATCCAGTTATTTTAGCCGGGCCGGCTAAAATGATTGGTCGTGCTTTTTACAGTACTACAGCTTCCACAGATGACATTTTTTTATGGATTTTTTGTCAAAGCACTTAAGATATTCATTGCTATCGGGATGTTAAGAGCATTCCATGAAATATAACAAAAAGTGTATCTCGAGCCGGTTTCTCAAACTTACCTACCCCACCTTTAAGTGTTTTAAAAGTTATGCTGTCACTTGTAATGGTGTTAATACATGTTGGACTTTCAACACTTTATTAAACCAAAAGGAGAAATGTAAACGTTACTCTTATTACTGTTAAACTATGTCATTTGAAGTCAATGATGTCAACATTTCCCAGTGTTTACTGAGCTGCGTTGGGTTTCTTCAACTTTCTTTCAACATGTTTGGATGGTTATATGCACAGTGATAGATATGTAGGTCTGACAAGTTATGCATATATTGAATATGAGTTTTATTAATCAGAATATTTTAATACAATCAGACTAATTGGGATTCATGTGGATTAATATGTGTCGACAGGAGTGTAAAGGAGGTTGTAAAAGACATAGATCCTGATTTATCTTTTGACAATTCGACCTTAATTCATGTTAATCAGGACTAACGCAGACTTCCTGTTGGAGGGTTTAATAACTTCCTATTCGAGGGTTGGTGGACCCAAATGCAGGTGACAGGAACTTATAACAAAAATACTTTTAATTCATGCTTGGTTCAGACATGACAACAAGAGCTCGCAATATGCAACATACAAGAATCCGATACAAAAGGGGAGAAAACCTTTCAAAATAAAACAGGAACCAATAAATTAAAACTAGCACCATGAAAATATTTGACCATATCAGACTAAAACAATGAATCATAGGAGTGAGGTTTGGAGACGTTGTGTAATCCAATTAGAGAAGAGTCATCCATCAGCCTGTAATAGTTCTTTAATGTTTGTCTAAGAGCCGTGCTGCTGAGATAAAGCCCGCTCTCACTACTCGACTCAGAGGGGGGTCCTCGCTCTGCAGGACGGAGGTCACAGGGACTATTAGAGATGCATGATTTACAGCTACAGAATAAATAAGTAGGCCACTGCAAACATGAGAAGAAAGAAAGAAAAGTGGTTTCAGACCTGAGATAATTCATTTTAAAACACTACAATACTAAAGTTTATAAATCAGAAATTGGTGGAATACCACAAACCACATACACTGATCATTTGGCTGTGGTCTTCTTTTCCTGAAATTATGTATTGGGCCAAATGATTAAAATAATAGGATTATAATTGAAATATTGGCTTTGGGAAACTTGTTAGCTAGCCAAATTGCTTTAATTGACTTAAAACGCACTAAACGTAGACATACAGTAGAAGTAGAAGTAGAAGTGGAAGAGAACAAGAAGAAAAAGCGACATATCGTCTGCAACTATTTTGTTTCTCCGTTTCACAAACAACGTTTTTTCATAACATTTTGTAGAAAAAATAAATTAACATTTGACGATTTTAGATTTTAACTCAAGTATTGTCAAAAAGACTTGGTAAGAATATTCAAATATCCATCTTTGCTCTCAAAATGTAAGCGTTTTCTTACCCTCAGTAAGAAACGTTCATAACTGGTTGTGAACGTTAAAATACAAAAATGTGAAACTATTGGTTATTATATCTGGTGTCTGTTATCAGAAGCAAATGCCTATCCGTTATTGTTAAGGTGAAAATCTATAACGTGCTTCTCTAATAACTACATTTCTATATCAAAGAAGCCTTTTGTTTAACAGGAAAACAGCATGAAATATTCTGCATATCACTGCCCTATCTCTTCATATATAGTGTCCATTGTTTAAATGGTAGCGAGAGCTGCTTTCGACAGGTGTGAAGTATACTGTTCACATTTTACGTTACTTGAAAGTCTCTTAAAGGTCACCTATTATGCAGAATCCACTTTTTGATGTCTCTTCTACATAAACGTGTGTCCCCTCTGTCTAAAGAGATTCTGGAAGTTTCAGGAACAAAGATTCTCTCTCTTTTTGTCCTTTTATATAAAAACCTGACTGAAAATGAGCTGATCAGATTTTGGCCACTTTATAATGTCATAACGATGTTTTGGCTTGTGTAACCATTAGCCAATCACCAACCAAGGTAACCCCCCCCCCACCTTATCACCTGAATCTCCTCCTAGAGCACCAATAGGCGCTTTCACACCAAGTACTTTTCCCAGGAAAAGTTATTTCCTGGAACTATCTAGTAAATCGCGTTCACACCGGAATAAGTCCCTGAGGGAGCCGCTGACATCACTTCTTCTTCTTCTTCTTCTTCTTCTTCTTCTTCTTCTTCTTCTTCTTCTTCTTCTTCTTCTTCTTCTTCTTCTTCTTCTTCTGCTTTGGGTTTACTGGCAGGCCGCAAACAACTTCACGCCACGGCGTATACTGCCACCCGAAGTCCCCGGCCGGAAGTCACCGGAGTTGGGGACTGGCTTCAGTAGAAGCTGCTGGGACTCCCAGCAGCTTCTACTGAAGCCTTCCGAGTAAATCGCCAGAACGCCGACACCTCCTCATCACTCCACCGCTCCCATGTTTTCTTTTGTGTTGCCATAAGTTATTCTCTCTCCGTTGGTGCGCTGGGCTAATGCTAATGCTAATAATGCTAATGCGAGCAAATAAAATGGCGGCTTCACAAAGACTTTTCAGAGTTTTATGGGGTGTGGTTTGCAATTCGCCCAGCCAATCAGAAATTGGAACCTTTTTCTCCCCAGGAAAGTCCCTGCTCTCTAGCAGGCACTAAAAGGGGTGAAAAGGTTCGCAAAAAAAGTTCTGGTTCCAGATCTTTTTGGTGTGATTGCAAAATCACAGGAACTATCGTAACTATTCCTGGGAAAAGTACTCCGGTGTGAAAGCGCCTATTGTGTTATTTTTAACCAAATCTCTCTCAGAGGGGCGTGGGGAGTGGCTCCTTATTTTCATCTAAAGTAACAGACAGAGAATCAGCACTTTTGAAACAGGGCTGAAACAGAGGGGATTGTTTGGAGCCAAATACTTCAGAGACAGGTTTTGTATATATCTGAGACCTATAATATATTGATGAAAAACAGTATAATAGGGGACCTTTAAAGAGTCAAAAGGTTTTATACTACTCCACTCATTACTAGTGCTGATGTTTGGGTGCTTTTTCAGAGAAACACATAACAGTTCTTACTGAACGACATATTTTATAGGACAGAAACCACTTTCATGTCAGTGCTGTGTCTTCATCTCACCACGACAATAAATCCTCTGAATCAAATATTAACAAAGGAAGTTGGAGGAAATGAACGAGGGTGCACGTCAGAAAGGAAAGTGGATCCACTGAATTTGAAACTGCTGCAAATCTGAAACACTGTGAGCCGTTAGAGAGAGGAACATTATTGCGTTTGTGTTTCTGGAACAAAGTGTATTTTCCATATGTTGACCTTCTTTCAAAATGCTCATTAAATAAAATAAAAGATACCTCTTTTGATTTATTTTATTTCATGGACCTTATACTCAGTTCTACTTTTCCTTGAGTCTTTTCTTGAGATGCATTTTTTTCTTATGTCTTGCCCTAATACTCTTCTGTAATTTATAACAAGTGAAAAGTCAATGCACTTTACTCATTTAAAAGTACAGAGGAATTATCAGCAAAGTATAAATTGTCGTAAGTACTAAACGTAAAAGTTATTCTGAGCAAAAATGGTCCCTTTTATAGAGGGCTCTTGTTACAAAATATTATCATTTCTTCTATTTAATTTGATCATTTATCGTTTAAAGAAGATAAATGACAAGCTTGTATATCGATGCTTAGTAACTCTTAACTTAATCTGTAAAATTAAGTTGAAGACAAATATCCTTCTCAATTGTAAAAAGTAGAAAGTAGCTCCTAGCAATAAATTGTATTCGGTGTAAATCTTTGTCTTTATTTTTAAATGTTAAATCATTTTTCAAATACGAAATATTCTATTCTTGATATTTCTCTTACAACTTAATTCCATATATTGTGTTTAACTTTGCATCACCATACACAAAAGCACATTTCTTTAAACCATTTAAACCTACGCAGCAATAAACCTGATTCTGATATTGATCACAATTTTTAATTACAAACGTTATCAATGGAGCACGTTTACAAACAAGATGAAGTTTGAAGTGCATCCCAAAAATACATAAAAATTGATTATAAATCTACTTTTATGACCTGTGTGTGTGTGTGTGTGTGTGTGTGTGTGTGTGTGTGTGTGTGTGTGTGTGTGTGTGTGCGTGTGCGTGTGCGTGTGTGTGTGTGTGTGTGTGTGTGTGTGTGTGTATGTGTGGCCTACATTACTATACTTGTGGGGACCTACATCTGTGGGGACTCACCTCCCTTATGGGGACATAATGGAGGTCCCCATGAGGGGAATCATTCATTTTAGGGTGAAGACTTGGTTAGGGTTAGGGTTAGGGTAAGGGTAGGGGTAAGGGTAAGGATTAGGGTTAGACATGTGTTGGTTATGGTTAAGGTTAGGACAAGTCTCCAGGAAATGCATGTAAGTCAATGTAATGTCCCCTGAAGTGATGTATACATGGGGTGTGTGTGTGTGTGTGTGTGTGTGTGTGTGTGTGTGTGTGTGTGTGTGTGTGTGTGTGTGTGTGTGTGTGTGTGTGTGTGTGTGTGTGTGTGTGTGTCCAGCAGAGGGCAGCAGTTGATAAGTCTTCCCTGTCTACGTTCTTATTATACATCCATGCTCTACACCAGGGATGGGCAACTTGGATGGTGGTGGGGGCCACATAATTGATGTACTGGCCACCAGGGGGCCGCAGATTCACTTGGAACACACACACACACACACAAATTCCATGTATTGTATGCAATTATTAACAAATATACAAAGTCTGACATCTTCATTGACAGTTTACAATCTTTCAGGGAACATCCTCTAATAAACTCACTAAACAAATATCAGTTCACAGAAATGTTATTACATTTTTACAACTGGCATGTTTGTATTGAACAGGTTATTTAACAGTGGAATACATCTATGTTAAACTATTGGAAAGCAGGGAAAATGTGTGTGCATTGAGATTAACCATTAAGATGACATAATCATGAAGTGATGAACACTAACCCAGACATTAGTGGTCTAACTTGAACCTAAGACACTTGGAGCCTGTCTCTGCTGACGCACAATAAGGGGAATGTCAACACAGACACCTGTCAACCCGCACTCTGCTATTCCTCAGCGCCGCTCCCCCTCCCTCCCGCTGAAATTATGAATGAAAAGCGTATAGTAATCACAGAAAACACGGCAGGGTCCGTGACAGTTTGTTTTCATCTGATTTCAAATAAACAAAGTCTTGGTTTTTAGAATAATAAACTCGTTTCGCCAAATTCAGATGATAAATACAACTTTGAAGCTTGTAAAGGCATAATTACAAGCGGTAACTTAACGTCACAGCAGGCATAAGAACAGCCGGTGTTTCTTGTGAGTGTTTCCACACAAACGCGTCACAGATTATTTTGCCGTATTTGGCTGCCGAACGAAATCATGTACACAGCTCGCGACGTAACTAGGAGTCTAGTGGACGGTATCAGTACTACAAGTACAAAAATAAAAAATAATAATATATTTTTTTATTTAATTAATGACGTTGTTGCGCCCCCGGGCCGCTATTTGCCCATCCCTGCTCTACACAGTCTATGCTCTACACTCACTACATGACCTCTTTTGTTTTGTTTTATTTCCAATAAAGTTGTATTCAAAGCTTTATAACCCTCCCACAGACAGGTGGCAGCCTCGCTCCATGAAATAATCCTCAAATGATTTCTTAAATACTTCTCAAACTCCTTTTTGCACAGTGTCGCATCATTTCATTATTCCTCGAGAGATTTCATCACGGGTCCCTCTGCTGGCTCTGAAGTTCATTACAGTTAAAATATAAATTACACTTTACTGCTTTTAACTCTCTGATACTCTCTAATGAAGACGTATGCTTTTCACTGGTTAGTGGATGTAAACACATTTAGCAAATGGAAGAAATCATATATAATAACAGAGTGTGTTCATCTGTTAAAGCGGAGATCATGATGATGTATACTATGAGATGAGTTATGGTGTAAGACACAAAAAGGGTGAATGAAGCAGAGAATTGAAATTGTATTTTAAACAATATGTATGATAATAACAATAATTGTAAGCAATATACACTTGTGTGCAATTAACAATTTAATTAACTTAGGATTTCATTTATTTAGTTGGCAGTTCACTTCTTAAACAGAAGACTAAGATTTTTAATAATAAGTGGAAATAAGAAGGGTGTATTTCAAGCTTGTTTTGCAAATAAATGATTGGGCTTTCTTTTTTTTTAAGTAAGATTTTTATAGAAAATGTTAGGCTTATTAAGACATGTAATATATGTATTGATGTATTTAAGATGTACAATATAAGACAAGCACTAGTTTCATGTGTGGGGCCGCATTTGGCCCCCTGTCCGTAGTTTTGACTAAGTAGCCTACTACTTACTTTTTGTTACCATGCTGTACTTATTTGCTCTTGCTTATTTGCATATTATATATATATATATATTTTTTTTTTGTAATAACCTGTGCTTTCCATTCATTTTAATGAAATGAATTTTTAATTCATCGAAATAAATTATTTCTGATTTCTGATCTTTTTGATATTTTACACCCTATATTTTTTAGGACGTTAACATGTCTGACTGTGCAGGATTAGATAGATATATAAAATGTAAGGTTATTTCAGAAAATGACTTATTTTTGATATCACATGATACAGTATACGTTTTACTTGCAGTAAAGGTGTGTTATTAATTCTTGAGGAATTATTTGATTGTTAATTTGGCTTAACGATGGTTGAAAGCACGATGATTTTGTTGATCGTTGTTTTGTTGTGATTAGCATTGATGTAGCCAGTGATAATGCTAATGCTAATAGGATCCTAATAGACACTTCCTTCCTTCTCTCCTCAGACTCACGATCGCTGCAGAGTGCCCCATGCAGCTCGAGGATTTCCCCATGGACGCCCACGCTTGTCCTCTAAAATTCGGGAGCTGTGAGTAAACTCAACTTTAAGCTAACGCACAAAGTGAGCAGTAGCTTTAAATAACGCGGGAAAATGTTTAATATCCACAATTGGTGTAACAAGTGTCACCAAACACTCTAAGAGAGAGATACAATACAACACACTAATATATATCACCATGAAACTACCCCAGTTCATAACTGACATTAAGTTCATAATTTTTTATATTACAAGTTTTCTGAAATGTAATGTTTAAATATGCAAATGAGGCAACATGTGACACTAACATTGGGTGGTTTTAAGAGGTAATCTACAGACGCAAATAGACAAAGTTAGTTAAATAAACTCCTAAATGTTTTTTTTGTTCCACTGGTGTGTAACAATACATGTTATGGGAGCAAAATAGCCCAAAAGCTCACAAATTATTTTATTTCTTCCTGATCTAAATACTGCAGTTTCAGCTTTGAGTTTACTGTCTCTATCCATGCAGTGTGTGTAGGGGTATGTGTAGGTAGTGTGTGTGTGACAGTGCGTGTCCCTCAGGTGTGGTGTTGTGTCGGTGCAGGACACAGCCGTGCAGAAACACACTGCTGCTGATTAAACCATTAATCAACATGTCAGCCGCTCTCCTGCAGCCTCACAGCCTCGCCTTCATTTAATGGGATAAATGTGAAACGCACAGAATGGAAACAGCTACGCACACACACACACACGCACACGCACACATGCACAGCAAACCTATATTTAGCACCAAGGTAACCTCTAAAATCACACACCTTGCACATGCCAACCACACTTGTGTCGTCCTTGGGGAGTAACATGTAAGGAGGTTAGGATACAAACAAAAGTAACTGTATCTCCTTACAGTTACAGAATGAAAAGACGTAATCAAATAACTGTTAGATTTTTTTAAATGGGAATTATGCTCAGGTAGACGAACTGCCTGAATTTGCTATTTGGTTTTAATTTAGGCTACTTTCATTCTTCTTTTTTGTAAATATCTTAATTTTTTAATTCTCCAGTGGGGTATTTACTGACGTATTTAAACGTTAACATTTCTTCAGCTTGTGTTAACCACAGACCTTATTTCAGGATAACAACAAAAAACACATTCAGGTGCTTCCAGGTTTAAGGATTGCACCCCTCTTTTATTGTGGTACATGGATTAGGTTACTGATTCAACGGTTTTACAAGAATTTAGTGGTTGTAACAGAATACATTTTTAAACTAACCTTTCCCGTCCAGTTTAAGCTGGTTAGGTTGCCTCTCACAGCTCCAGTGGTTCCGAAATATCTGGGGATCTTCAGTCATGGAGGCTTAAGATAATCTTTGAGGTGTTTCCTGACGTGTCGAGGGTAATCTGGCCTCTCTGTGAGGCAGAGCCATGATGTGTCTTTAAGCTACTCCCACGCCTGCTTAGGTCACTCTCACTCTGCTCACAGTAACTAACTCAGACTGCACTGACATGTGTCCTCATGGGGAGCTATCTGAGGTCGGTTCACCCAGAAAAACCTGCTGGAATGTAGGGATAGACGATAGTTAGGGATGCACTGATCAGATATTGAGTAACGCTATCAGCCTGACACTCGCCAAAATAACTGGATCTTTTTATCCATCAGCTGTCATTGAGGTTTCAGAATCAGAACACCTTGTTTAATATTTATACCGTGACAGTTGCTCCCATTATATAAAATAAATAAAATATATTAAAACAAAATATAATATATATATATAAACACAAGAAATAAAGTAAGAATGTGCAAAAAAAATTCATATAAATATAAGAAGGTATAATACAATTTCTATTAAAATATAAAATTAAAAGGAATACAAATATATATATAAACATAAGAAGTTAAAGTAAGAATGTGCATACCGGAATTATTTAGAATTAGAATATGTATATATATATCCTTTAGGGGAATGCCATATTTGTTTCAGAGATGCTAGGTTTACCAGTTTTCCAAAGCAATGTATTATTAGGAGAGGGAAAATAGAAAAAACAAAACTTTGTTAGGCTTTTATGTTTTTACACTTTGCTGAGGTGAAAAAGTTTGTGCATCAGTAAAAGCAAAACATGGCAAGGTGGAATGGAAACATCATGGCTGTAAACGTGCATGGATTCTAATTTTCTTGCCAATTCTCTGGACATTTGGTGAACATACACATTTTAATAACACACATTTTGACTGTAAACCTGCTGTATTTACAAAGCCAAAAAACATTTATGGACCTTAAACTTGAAAACTGTATCTAATGGCGCTTTTCCACTGCAGGACCTAGCACGGCTTAGTACGGTATGGTTAGGCCTTGGTAGGCCAGGCTCACTTTATGCTGCGTTTCCATTACAGTTTACCAACTGGGGTAGTAACTATAGTAACGCAGTGTAGGCGGGGCGATCGGCTGTTCGGCGGGCGGAGCGACGCTGCGTAAAACTGCCGTGACGTCATCTTCAATGTGAACCACAAAACCAAAACATCAGCCGTTAGCTGTTAGCACTCAGAGCTCACAGCTCCTCATATCTGTTCAGAAGCTAGACAAAAGTTAAACAAGTACAAACCACAGACTGTCTGTGTCATGGTGAATACTGTCGCTGGTTTATTTATGTCTGTAGGCCGTTGTTGTGAGTGTGGACGGAGCATATACAACGTTAGCTTAGCCTGATCGATCCGATCTCCATTCAGAAAACACGCATTTTAAAAGGTTTTTCGCCTGCCGTCTTGTCTGCAGACCGGTATCAGTATGTTGTTACTTCGGCATCATTTTGAAACGTGTATTACAATTAAATCACAGTAAAATATGTTCATTTTGTTGTAGTTGTAGCCCCCTTGCCAGCGATTCTCTCTGACCATTCAGCAGTCGAGAGTGTTTACGTCACTAGTTTAGCATATTCAGCCCGGTTGTTGGCCCGGTAAGAACCTCGTTTTTGGAGGGCCAGAAAAAAGGTGAAAAAGTAGCCCTGAGCCGGAACTACCCCTAGTGGAAAAGCAAAAAAAAGCGGGCCTGGTTTGGCCCGGCCCGCTTAAACCGTGCTACGTGCTGCAGTGGAAAAGCGCCATAAGACGGACCAATATAATGGAATGTTATTATCAGTTATGAAAATATGTGGGAAAGAACCAAAGTATGAGCATTACATTATACTTTCTTCCAGAGTAGCTTATTCATAATGATGTATTTTATGAATCTGGAAAATAACCGATGGTATCTAACTTGTTTACGAGAGTATAAAATACAATAGCTCCCTCTGACATGTAGCGGATTAGAAGTATAAAGAAGCAGAAATATGCTTAGAATATTAATGGAAACACTCAAGTAAGGTCCAAATACCTCAAAACTGTACTTAAATAAATAAAGTACTTGACGAACCTAGTGCGTCAAAATTGTACTTTGTGGATGTACTTAGTTACATTTCAACACTAATTACATGTATATTTCTTAGCTTTGACTTTGTATAAAATGTATTTAGACATGTTTGTGCTGTATTTTAATCTAAAGATCTATGAACTTCAAGTGCATCTATTACACAAGAAACATCAAAGTAAACTTCACCATATCCAAAGAATGAGATTCTCTTTATTGACCAGAGATTGTTCTATTAAAAGCCATGTCCCAGTAAAAGTACATTGAGCCCGTATTGTAAGGGTTATAAGTGTAGGAGTTACGCTGCTGGCTGCAGTGTTTCCCGTTTTCTCGACTGCATTAACCCTTTGCTAATCCTCTGAGCTAATGGACAGCACTCTGCAGGCTTTAGATCTGCAGAGACCTTCCTCTGCTGCCGAGGGTTAATCACCTTTCTGCAGAACACACTCTGCATCGTGTGTAGATATGTTCCAGGGTCCTGTGTTCCCCAGCTCCATATACTCTTAATACGCTAAGGAAACCTTTCAAAGGGGTTTATCTTCTCAGCATTGCATGTTCCTGCAGGTCAAATATCAGTTTACAACTGGCTGATGTTAAAACAAACCTTCAAAGACGAGACTATTTTCTTTACTTCAGATATTGATACCGAAGTGACTGAACAGATTTTTCCGTTAACGTATTAAAACATCCACCTTCTTTCATTCTTTCACAATTTTAGCGAGAAGCTAGCCCACACCAATCTCTTACAATGTCAGTTTATATGAAGAGACACACATACAACTCAACACAAGACTGGAGCGACTCAAAACAGAAGAGCAACAGAACAACTTTGAGAGGTTGTTGCTCTCGAATAGTGAGTTTCCGCGCTCTAACCATAATTGGAAACCCTGTGAGAAACAACATTGTGAACAACAACAACAACAACAACAACAACAACAACAACAACTGCAAACTGTGTTGGTAAATAGATGTGACAATTTAAAGGATAGTGGATAGAAAATGTTGGTGTTAAGGCTAGGGTTAGAGTAAAGGTAAATATATTTAAATATGTATCAGCTGCTAGTGTAAATCTGGCCACATGCAGTGACCCTAACCCTAATGGTTTGAGTAATGGTGTTCTCGTGGGTTTATCATGTTGTTTACGTTTTATTTCATTTAGTTGACTGAAATAGACACATGATGAGATATCTTTTTGGTTCATTCCAATTTATCTAAGGTCTCTTTTAGTCTTTTTAGTCTCTGCTTTGATACAATTAGTTCAGTGTCCGTTATAAACATATCTGTTTATGGGGCCCATTGATTTGCCTGTGGTATTGCTTTTGCAGCTTTCTTTAGAATTTCTCATCACTAAAAATTGTGCTTCCTGTGATCATCAGCAATACTTCTGCCTTGAAAAAGTTGCAAAACTATTTGTACTGAGTACCAGTAAACAAAGGATCAGATATTTTTTCTAAGGTCACCTAATATGATATTGCTTCATAACTGCCTATTTACCAACATAGTTATCCATGGTAGCATGACTTCACTGTGTTATAGCCATTAAGCTAAAGGCAGCTAAAGTTTGGCATGCTGACAACTAGTAGTCTCATTTAGACACTTGTTAGCTACAGCCGTTTTTAAGATGTGTAAAAGTTTGAAATTACCCAGTGTTTTACTACAGAAGAAAATTATTAAATTTGTGTAAACCACCAATCCTATTTTAGGGATCTTTAAAAAGCCAAAAGATGAAAACAGGAAGTGCTAAAATGCTAACTTATTTGGGGTTTTAGGACTCATTCCTACAGGTCAGTTCTTATCACTCTAGAAATATGTGCACAGCTTTTAAGGTAAGTACAAATTGAAGCATTAATTGTAAAAATACTTATATCATAATTTTCTTCTTTGTCCCCTTTTCTGTTGTAACACGTACATTTCACCATTAGGGTCTCCTCTTATACCTTTTGCCGTATTTGTTTAATAATATACAAAAGTAATTTGTGCTCCTAAGAGAAGCTAGATTCATGTGCTCACGTCACGCATCTCTACAAAGACTTATTTGAGACAATGTGGAGTGTCTTTGAGACGATAATCCACAGACTGGCTGACGGGGGTCAATCTAAATGACTGCCTTCTAACACCACAGTTGCTGGATTAATGCAATACTGTTAGATTGGACACTGCACTGCAGAAATCACACACACACACACACACACACACACACACACACACACACACACACACACACACACACACACACACACACACACACACACACACACACACACACACACACACACACACACACACACACACACAGATTATGGGCATCTACGGCATGTACAGCACAGTATGAGTGAGTGTTTTTGCATTTCACAGGGCTCGTTCTCAACATAAACTTGGATTAATGAAATAATAAATTGTTCAAAATCAATATATAAAGTGGCGATTATAATTGACAGTTTACTATCAGCAGCATACTCCAACTTTTTAAAAGTAGCAATTAGGTATGTCCCGATCACCTTTTTTTGCTCCCGATCCGATTCCGATCATTTGATTTTGACAATCTGCCGATACCGATTTTTCCCGATCCGATCTTTATGCAATGCATTAAGAGAAAAAAAAGGAAAAAAGCATTCAAGTTGTCCCTTAAACCTCACGTTCTCCACCACAGATAACAGCTGGTCATCCAACGCGATGAATTCAGCTATCTTGGCTGTTATGTTTTTGGCCTTTTCACTGTTCTGGGGCAGTTTCTCTTTCCTTTTAAAAGTCTCTGAAAGTGTTGGTTGTTTCAGTGCCGTTACCTGAGTGGCCGCTGTGTACTCGTCGTGTTGTTGTTGGTGTTTGTTTCTCAGGTGGCGTATTAGATTGGTCGTGTTGAACGTAGCTCTGTTCTTTCCACCACGCGGAACCTCCGCCTTGCAAACATTGCATCTGGCTGTTACACTGCCTTCGCTTTCAATTTTATAATACTTCCAAACTCCTGACATTTTCTCTGTCCCGACTCCCGAGTCACCAGCTGAACGTAGCCTCTCGTTAGCTTACTGCTACTATTAGACACTGCGCCCTGCCCACTCTGTTGCCAGATTTGAGAGAAATAAGCAACCAGGTCTATGAAAACAAGCCCAAAAGAAGCAACACATACATGATGTTGTGTAATTTTAAACCAAAACTAAGGCCTCAGGATGACTTTAAGACGTGAACATGGTCATTTTTGTTTTGTAACATTAAATAAAATAATTAAAATATTTTATAAAAAAAAAAAAAATCCCGATCCCCGATTTTTTTCTCCCGATTCCGATCTTTTGAAAATCACGTGATCGGCTCCGATCCCCGATCACGTGATCGGATCGGGACATCTCTAGTAGCAATATAAAAACATAAAAATACTCTGTTACAAAAGTACAGGTAATGCATAATGGCCCATTTCAGAAGCACATATCGTATATAAATATCTTTAGTTGATGCAAGAATGTGTTTATCTTAGCTGGTAAAAGTGGCTCTAATTTGAAATACTTTGATTACAGCGGTTTGTAAATTCAACGAAAGCTGTCAACAACATTGTTTGGAATTAAAAGTACAAAATATTAGTAGAATGAGTAGAATAAAATGAAAGTACTCAGATAAAAGTACCTCATCGATGTTTGTAGGTACAGTACATGTACTTCACTAGAGTCCCTCAGTTGTACTTCACACACAACAGTTTACAGGCAACTTAAATACAAAGCTAAAAGGTCAACACCCGTGAGTGAAACTGTGCCAACACTCACACATAACATCAGCAACATCTGCATATTGTGATGCATTCTAGTGATTACATCAGATCCAAACACGAGCTCTTAGCTGTGACACCAACTTAATCTCTGTGTAATGAAGCAAAGTGGGTCAAATGTCATGTGTTGTATCACATCCAACAAGTCACATTTCTTAGCTAGAAACATCTTGGGAACTGACGAATAACGACAACGAACTGTCTTTATAGAGTCTAATTGTATAGAAGTCTATGAGAAAATTACTCTTTTTCTCACTTTTTGTTGATTTACTACCAAAGCAAACATTTTCTTATTGATTTCATGAGCTCAATCTGTCTTTTCATGTAGCCTAGTCCAAATCAAATCAAATCAAATCAAGGTTTATTTATAAAGCACATTTAAAAGCGATATTTGGTCGGGCCAAAGTGCTGTACATGTAATAACTACAATCACATAAAAACACATTTCTATAATCACAATAAAAGACAATAAATTACAACAGATATTTAAAAAGAAAACATAGGGAAAAGTCAGGAGTCGTGCTCCGCTCTGACTAAAAGGCCAGGGAGAAGAAGTGTGTCTTAAGAGTAGATTTAAAAACCCCTAGGGTCTGGGCCGACCTCACATGGAGGGGCAGAGTGTTCCAGAGCCTCGGGCCAGCTGCTGCGGGTTTTGAGCCTGGTCTTGGGCACTATCAGCAACAGCTGGTCAGCAGACCTTAAAGCTCTTGTTGGGGTGTAGCGCTGGAGGAGTTCAGCTATATAGGCCGGAGCCAGCCCATTTAGTGCTTTAAAAACAAATAAAAGGAGTTTAAAATCAATTCGGAACCGAATTGGAAGCCAGTTCAGTGAGGCCAGAATTGGGGTGATGTGGTCACGCTTTTTGTGGCCAGTCAGAAGACGTGCAGCTGCGTTCTGGACTAGCTGCAGGCGTTTAATTGACGCCTGGTCCATACCCACGTACAGAGCGTTGCAGTAGTCCAACCTCGAGGTAACAAAGGCATTAATAACCCTTTCCAGGTCCTCAAACGATAAAAACGACTTAGTCTTGGCCAATAGTCGTATTTAAAAAAAGCAGGTTTTGACTACGCTGCTGACCTGCTTATCGAATTTAAAAGCGCTATTGAAGGTCACTCCAAGGTTTGTGACAGAGGGGAGGATATTATTTTTGAGGGAGCCCAGAATATCAACCTGGGAGGCTAGAGGTTGGGGTCCAAAACAGATAACCTCAGTCTTGCTCTCATTGAGGTTGAGGACATTTTGGCTCAGCCAGGATTTGATCTCTGCTAAGCAGTCCATCAATAGCTGTAATGAGTTAACATTTGAATTGAGTGGCAGATAGATCTGTACATCGTCGGCGTAGCAGTGGAAGGGGATGTTGTGTTTTGTGAGAATTGAACCTAGGGGCAGTATGTACAGTAGAAAAAGGATGGGGCCCAAAATCGAGCCTTGGGGAACCCCACAGGTAAGAGGGGCTATGGCTGAGGAGAAGGCACCTAGCTGCACTGAGAAGCTACGGTCTGTCAGGTAGGACCTGAACCATGCAAGGGCAGAGCCTGTGATGCCAGCGGACTGTGCAAGCCGTGACAACAGGATGCTATGGTCCACAGTGTCGAAGGCAGCTGTCAGGTCTAACAGCACCAAGACAGCTGGGCTACCTGAGTCGGCGGCTAGGAGCAGATCATTAAAAACTCTTAAAAGGGCTGTTTCAGTACTGTGCATGGGTTTGAAGCCAGACTGAAACTTTTCATGGATTCCATGCGTGGTTAAAAAAGACTGCAGCTGGGCGTAGACTACTCGCTCCAGGGCTTTTGATAAAAAAGGTAGCTGGGAGATGGGCCTAAAATTTGTGAGAATGGAAGGGTCGAGATTTTTCCACAAGGTATTACAACAACTTTGGATGTATGGATGGATAGAAGTCTATGAGAATTTGTCCCTACCTCTCCCATTTGTTTTCATTTACTACCTAAGCAAACATTATCTTAGCGAGTTCATGGTCTCAATCTCCAGTTTCATGTAGCCCTGTCGATAAGGCATTACAATAACGTTTACTTTAAATGTATAGAAGTCTATGAGAAAATGTCCCTGCTTCTTACTTTATTTATAACTTCAGTTAACATTTTCATTATGAGTTCATGATCTCAATCTGTCGTTCTATGTTATGTTATATGTTCTACTGTATATAACTTTTACTTTAAATGTATAGATCTATCGAGGGCTATGAGAAAATTACAATTTTTTTCACTTTTACTCTATTAACTTAGTTAACATTTTCTTGAATAATGCATGATCTTGATGTAGTTCCATAGTTCTATTTAAATGTGTGGATGCAGGGCCTAGGGCGCCAGATCTGGGGGGGCCCTGCGCTGGTAGCTCTGGGAGGGAAAAAACATTTTTGACCGTTGGTGCTCATCCTAATTTTCGGCCTAGATGTAACAACATTCATAATTAAGTAAATGTAACACCCTTTTCACCCCGGTTACACTTTTAATTTGCCCTGTGCGATGGGCGCTCTAAGGGATGAAAGTGGGGGATGTTGGCTTATCACCAGCTAAAATCTCGCAGAGGGCATCAAATTGGCTAGAACCAGCCCTGTGTGGATGTATAAAAGTCTATGAAACAGGCTATGCTATAGGTTGGGGTCACCTGTGATTGACAGGTTTCTATCACAGCGTTGGTCAATTTAAAACGTCTTGTTCAGCAATTTGGTCATACATATCTCTCTACTCCAATGTCGCTTTTGGTTCCATAAAAACAAGTCGGCTCAAACCCCTGGATGGGACGTCTGTAGTTTCTGTCTTAATATAGAAACTGAGTTGAGACTGTTGAATAACACTGATGTTGATGATACAGCATATTCATAAAACTTAGTTTTCATTAAAGTGGACCTATCATGCTATATTTGAATAATATAGTGTAGGACCATACCTATATAAGGCATATTTATACTTTTTTTTTTTCAAAATACCAAACAGATCATGCATTTTAGCCATGCCACATTTTGCTCAATTTGACATTTTTTAGATCTGTTTTAGCAAGGGTTGATTCTGTGAGCAACAGCACCATCTAGAGGCCTGGCATATGTACTACAACGTCTCCAGCGCTTTCGAACGGCAATGCCGTGGTTGTCTCCTCCTGATTGGTGGAGTTGGCCCAATAGCCGTAGCGCCACCGTTCTGACGTCAGGACAGTGTTCAAATCTGGATCAGTTTTAATCAGATCCGTTGCAGCCCCTTTTTTAGAGATTTGGGTATGGAGGAAAATAGAGAGGGTTGTGTTTTCTGACACTTGGTGAGTTCCCTGGAACACCGGGGACACATATTCATGTATAAAAGACGTACAAAAGTGCATTTTGCATGATAGGTCCCCTTTAAACTAGACAAAGCCTTAAAGTTGCTTAAGGTCACATATATTATGTAATTCTGACCATCATTGTATGATGTAGTTTATTCAGGAACTACTTATTTTTTTAGCTCCTTGTTGTCACAGAGCATGCTACTTGCTTTACATTTTTCTAATCTGCCAAATCTTTATGGACAACCGGATGTCAAATTGTAAAAAGTCACTGAACTATGTGAGTTTATCTGCTTAACGGTGTAAGGGGTTTAGTGAATTCAGAGTTAACAGAGGCATCCAAATATAACCCGAGAGAACCTGCACCTGAAAACATGACTAAAAACATAACTCTTACATAATTGCATTCATGTCATCTATCAAATTCATCTTTGCCTGAGAGGAAGTCACAACAAAAGGTCAAAGTAGAACATAAAATTAATATAGGAAGCATGCAAGCCTCTGTGCTGAAGGGAAATTACTCCTTTTCCAGCTTCAGCCCCCGTGTTTGTTGGAAATCAGGAAATGAATTTGATTTGATCCGCCACATAACATTGCACTGTCAGAAGCTTTTATCCCAAGTGACTTTATTTTACATCCGGAGATATTTGGGGATTAGCATCTTTCTCACCCTTTTTTCTCAGAATGAACTTTCTTTTGGTTTTGGAATAGTTTAAGATTGTAAATGTAAAATCTGATGTACAATTTGGTGATCTTTAATGCACTTCAATATATGCAATATTGGCATTTTAATAAACATTCTAGAATAAAAGAAAACCTTTTTACTAAATATTCCAAATTGGAGATAATTGTATTCGTCTGACTCTAAAGCTTTCATTTCATTTTCTTGAAAGTATTAAGGAATATTTGTTACAAGTAAAAGTACTACACTCAAAATCTTACTTAAATAACAGATACATGTGCAAATACTCAAGTTAAGCAAAGTAAAAAAAAGAAAGTACAGTATATGAGAAACTATGAGTCTTTCCACTAATGTTGATTGCTAAAATCAAACCCTCACATGTGAGATACTGCAGCCAGTGAATGTTTGCCATTATAGCTTTTGATAATTGAAATAAAAGTATAATTGTTTGTCCTGTTTTCATAGATGCCTATCCGGTGTCGGAGGTGGTCTACACGTGGACTGAGGAACCAGCAAAGTCTGTGGTTGTTGGCGAGGAAGGGTCTCGCCTCAATCAGTACCATCTGATCAGACATACCGTAGGGACCGAGGACATCTACACCAGCAGAGGTACAGTGAGGCGAGAGGACACTAAAGAACCGGCCTCTGATCAAATATGACCTATAGAGGGTTTTGTAGGGATTACGAATTTGTGTCGGCCAACCCTGAAGTTAGCTTCTCGCTGGATCCCTTGACAAAAAGCCAATGAGATTCAGTTTGATTTTGGCTTGTTTTAGGAAGTAAGATCTGTGGCAAACAAACGTTATGATACTTACACATGACATCAAGTTACCCCTGCTAAGCTATAGGCGGCTAATGTTGGGCTATGAACGAACTACAGCACGGTCACATGACTTCACGTAGCCACCGCTAAGCTAAAGGCGGCTAATGTTGGGCTATGAAGGAACTAAAGTACGGTCACATGACTTCACGTAGCCACCGCTAAGCTAAAGGTGGCTATTGTTGGGCTGTTAGACCCCCAAGCTGTTAGACCCCCAAGCCTGTTTTTCAGGTTTCAGGCTCGAAAATGACATGCCCAGAACAAATGACTATAACTTCACTTCTAAAAAGGTTAAATTAATCATCTTTTTTCTCAAAGCAAGGTTACATCTGTGAGATGGATGTAGAAGTGTCAGAATCAATATAGATGTTTCTGTGTCAGAGTGAATTCAGATGGAACATAGTAAAAAAGTGTAAATTCTTACCTCCGCCTAAATAGAAACCATTACTTATAGTGAAAACCACCCTTGAATGATGGGTTAGTAGCCTAAAAGCATAAGGAATCCAAATTATAACATATAATAAGTACCCTGTATCAAGATTGAGGCAAAACAAGTGAAAATTGACCTTTTTAGAGATATTTAGGGAAAAAAAGTCCAGGCGGAATAAGCTTTGGGCACATTTGGGCACATCTGGTTCCATCAGTGCCATTTGACCTTTTTCAGGTACCAGACTGTAAAAATCATTTTATAACATTGAATCATCACTATAGTTATTCATTCCATCAAAAAAAAAAAAATTATTGTAAAATTTAACCTGCTAATTATTGTCATGGATTTGAAAACTGATGTTGTTTATTTGCTATGTTCTGGCTGCTAGCTCAGTGAATTCTTGCCTGCAGTGATGGGGTGTATACCCATGGAATCTGTGGAATCTCAGCTTTCAGATGATGTGTTGTTTGTGCAGAAAGTATAATTATAAATGATAATTTTTGTGAGTTATGAGCAGAAATAGCATTAGTCCGTATTTGCTAAGGGCTCATTGAAAGGCTTCTTGTGGGAATTATTATTATTATTTTTTTCGTTAGCTGAGTTTCTTCCCGTCAGCTGGGTGTGGAACATTAATAGTTTCATAAATGACACTTCAGAGATCGCACTGGTGCTAGCAGATGTAGCATTTTCGGACCCTTCGGCGGGTCCGTGGGGTTTAACTATAGCATGGTCATATTGTGTTGGGTGGGTTCTATTTTTTGGGGGTAAGCGGTTCTTGGTCTAAAATAGCTTTAGGAAGACGTTTACCTTAGTCCGAATTCATGTGGCTACATCGCCATAAATCATGAAAAAATCAAGTGATAATATTTCTGTTAGTTAGACCCCTGGTGTTATCTTTTTTATTTATCATTATCTCCCCCCTCAAACCAGTTATTAACCCCCCCAGCCTCCACCCTGCCACCCAAAGATGTTGTGAGAAGAATATATATATATATATTTTTAAATCAAGTTGGATAGAGACAATGAATGAAGGATTTGAGAGAGCCTCCCACACATAGCCAGCTGTCTCTAGGGCGGAGGGGGGGGGCAAAAAAAATCACTTATCCTCGGTCTGAGCCCCCGGGTCTGCAGGGTTAATCTGTACGTAGGCCCATCAGTTGTGCTTTTACTGAGTGACGTCAAGCTCTGTGATTGGCTGATGAGTGGTGACACGTGGAGGAGGGGGGGGCATCGTCAAGGGAGGTGGGGGGGAGGCATCTGCTGGATTGTGTTATATAAAGAAGTATGATAATACATTTTCTGCCGCTTGTTGCTGGAGAGTTTATCAGCGGGAGGCATTTCTAGAGCTGTAATGTACACAAAGTGGAGGGGGGGGGGGTCATAATGTACAGGAACATGTACGGCTAAGTAATGGTTAATAGTACATTTACTTTAGTACTTTAAAATTGTTTAATGCTGTTTTTATGTCTACTTAACTGCATTTTGCAAGCCAATATTGAACTTTTTCCACAATTATCTAACAGCTTTGCTTGCTTCTTATCTATAAGATAACACAAACTATAAATACACTAATGAATAAACGTTGACATAAATAGTTAAAATTAGTATTTTGTGGCGGAAGTACAGCGCCACTTACAGGCCCGGCATATGTACTACAGCGTCTCCAGCGGTTTCGTTTGGACGGACACATTTCTTGAGCCGATTCCGTGTGGACGGAAGACTTTTTTGAAATCGACTTCGGTTCGAAATCGGTTTTGTCTCCGTGTGGACGGGGCCTAAGGGTGCAGGACATCTCTAAGCGGTTGACCAATCATAACAGAGCTGGCCAGCTAACCAATCAGAGCAGACTGGGCTCTGGTTTCAGACAGAGGGTGAAAAGAGGTGCTGCAGCACAGGCAGTATGAGAAAAATAAAGAGCTTTTTGAACATTAAAGCACGGAGACATGTCCCAGTAGAGACACTAAATACATATATGAACCTAAACATGGGCAGAATATGTCCTCTTTAAATTCGAAGAGATACTTTATACTTCTACTCCACTAAATTACATTTATTTTATAACTCTTGTTGTTTTCCATTTCCAAATAGGGCAACAAGTATGGTTATAATTTCGTATTTCCATTGTTAACTTAAAGGTGGGGTAGGTAAGTTTGAGAAACCGGCTCGAGATACACTTTTTGTTATATTCCATGGAATGCTCTTAACATCCCGATAGCAATGAATATCTCAAGTGCTTTGACAAAAAATCCATGAAAAAATGTCATCTGTGGAAGCCGTAGTACTGTAAAAAGCACGACCAATCATCTGAGCCGGCCCGGCTAAAATAACTGGATGGCCTACCTGCCTGTCAGCCTTCCATCTGTGCACAAACTTATCTCGTGCCCTCATTGGTCATGTGCGCGTTCGTGTGTGTTGGAGGAGGGGCTCTGTAAGGAAGTGGCAGATTTGTTCCGGCTGTGTATTTTCAAATTCTAGCGGTTTCTCCAAAATTACCTACCCCACCTTTAAGTAAAAAGTCTGAGTTATTCTTTCACAACTGCCACTAAGTATGCACAACATGAAGCAGTTCAGATTATCTGTCAGGTTGCTTTACTTTTCTGTGTGCAACAAACCCCCCTCTCAGACACACAGAGCCAGCATGGGTCTCAATTAGCTAATCTGAGCCACAAACCCTCTTTAAAAAGCCGAGAATAGCTCCGCAAAGTTCACACTGTGGCAGAGGAGACCTTTGACCTCATAGGTTAAGCCTGACAGGATGAATATAGACACAGCCGTGAAAATCAATGACAAGCAAACGTTGTAGTTTCATCTGTCAAAGCTCAACAGATGGATGTGATCTGTAGCTGTAGTACTGGAAACACTGTGTAATCCTTGTGAAATATACCTAAAGCAATGTGACATTTGAGACAATAGAGTGATGGTAGAAAGAAAGGTCTTGGTTATTACTGTAGCATGAAGTGTTTTCTTACTGGAGGAAGATAGAAGGAAGATTAACTAATTGCAAGGTGGCTTTAATGAATAAATATGAAGGAATGTCTCCACCTTTATGTACAAATATGAAGGAATTTGTCCGCTTAGTAAACTATCTCTGGTTTTATTTGTATATATCGGACACTAAAGGATGTTTTATGACCTGTTGCTGAGTTCTGCGCCTAGGCGGACACCATACTTGCACTTTTTAAAATATCTTAGGAGGATCAAAATTAATTGTTCTGTGTACGTTGTTCGAGATAACAGATGTTAAGAGTGATACAAATATTTTGCTCATCAAGATGAAGGAAGATTAACACATTTGCAAGGTGGTTTTTACGGCAACATATGGAGGAATTACTCCACTGAGTGTACTACATTTGATTTGATTTCAAATAGCGGGCACAAGAGGATGTTTTATGACCTGTTGCTGACTTCTGAGCCGAGGAGGACACCATACTTGCATGTTTTAAAAGATCTTAGGAGGATTAAACACGTGTTTCTGAGCATGTCATTATTTCTTTGGACAGCAGATCTTTAAACTAACCAGTTGACCAACATAGCCGAGTTGTTGGAGATAACAGATGCTAAGAGTGTTACAAATGTTTTGATTATTAGGATGAAGGAAGATTAACTCATTGGTGAGGTGGCTTTCATGACAACATGTGGAGCGATTTCTCCCCTGAGTGTATTATCTTGGGTTTATTTAGAGGATGTTTTGTGATCTGTTGCTGACTTCTGAGCCTAGGAGGACACCATACTTGCGCGATTTGAAAAGATCTTAGAAGGATGAATCAATGTTTCTGTGCATTGGATTCCAGTCTTGTCCTTTCTCTAGACAGCACCAGATTTCAAAGCTTTAAAATGTTTCGGTAATAAGGATAAAGTGTTTTTTCCTTACAGCAGGAAGAGAGAAGCAGGATTAACTAATGTGCAAGGTGGCTTTTACAGAAACATATGGAGGAATTTCAGCGCTGAGTATATTATCTCGGGTTTTATTTAGAGGATGTTTTACGACCTGTTGCTGACTTCTGCGTCTGTTTCATACTTGCAAGTTTCAAAAGATTAAAACATGTGTTTCTGTGTATCTCATTATTTCTTTTGACAGCAGCAGGTACAAATGTAGGAAGAGAGAAGGATAATGAACTCATTGCACGGTGGCTTTACGACAACATACTGTATGGAGGAATTTTATTTTTATTTTTTGCAACAGGCACTAGAAGATGTTTTATCACCTGTGAGTGTCTGTTGCTGACTTTGTGTCTAGGAGGACACCATACTTGCATATTTTAAAAGATCTAAGGATGATACAAATATGTGTTTATGTGCATTGGTTTCCTATCTCATTATTTATTTGCACTGCCACAGTTTTGAAGTTGACATCAGCAGATTTTGAAGTTGACAGTGCTTACCAGTTGACCAACATAGCCGCGTTGTTCTCCGCTATGAATGGCAGTTCCCCGCAGACACTCCAGAAAGCAAAGAGTAAAATCCACCACAGCCGCATCTTTTCACACCTTGCAGATATCCATCCACGTGGCCGGGAGTCCTCGGAGCGAAGGCAGCACAGGTGCTTTTATATTTAAGGACATGATCAAAGCCACCGCATTGCACATCCAAACTTTGTTCTCCACCAGAGTCCCCTCTCAACCCCCCTCTGACTCAGTCATCTGTGCACCTGTAATCACCGCTGATCCCGGTACTGCTCTGGATCTACGTCCTCAATCAAGAGCCGGCCTGACAGGATGGGACGTCTGTCTGCTGCACACACACACACACACGCACGCACACACACACACACACACTCACACTCACACATAGAGGGAGAGAGGCAGGGCGAGGGAGATATACAGGATGCAGATTGTGACAGGGGATTAGTGGGAGAGAAAAATCCGATTTTGCCAGGAGAAAGCGGCAGTCATCTGTGGATTTTCTATCAGGCTCGACAGGATTTTTGAGAATCCTTCAAATGCAATCTTCCGTTGATTGACAGGATATGATGATTCCCCCCCCCCCCACACACACACACACACAAACCAGTTTTTCACGCTTCGAGGAGTATTTATTGCCTGTAAATTTAATTGTGAAGCCCATCAACTGATAAGAGAAAATGAATGACAGCACCAAAACATTCATGAACATAAAGAGAGAGGAATCCCTCTCTAAAGTACATCAAGAAATAGGTTAAAGGAGGTTCTGCTTTTTGTGGTTTTCCCTTTCCTGTAGTGTGTTATATAGGTTTTGGTGCATGTAAATGGTCTGCAAAGGCTAAAATCCCTGTGTTCCCTCCTGAGGGAGTTTCTCACCCACACACTCCCCCCCTGCCTGAAACACCTCCATTAAACTCCTTTATTTACTTCCTGAACATAGTGACATCACTATGTAACACTCACATTGAACCTGCTAGGCTAAGGGGCGGGACATCTCTAAGCGGTTGACCAATCAGAGCAGACTGGGCTCTGGTTTCAGACAGAGGGTGAAAAGAGGTGCTGCAGTACAGACAGTATGAGAACAAATAAAGAGCTTTTTGAACATTAAAGCATGGAGACATGTCACAGTAGAGACACTACATACTGATATGAAACCTTGATACTTTAATTGCCTTTTTCTTACAGGTAATACTTTTATTTATAGTGAAACGTATCGATGAAATACTTGCGTCTTGTTCTTTTTTAATTACTTGTGTCTTTATAATTGTGTAATACCGCACAAAAGACATATTTTTGTTCTCACTTCTATCCATCATTTGTGCAGCACTTTTTGTCTTGCAGTGACAAACGAGGCCACAGCGAGAAAAATGTGACAGCTGCAGAAAACCAGGGTTTTAGGATAAAGCTGCTGATATTACTTTTTTTGTTATTGTCAATAAATCCCATGAAAAGATAAAAACCAAAAGTGTGTTAGTCCCTCTCTTAATACTTTATATCCTTGTAATTTCCTAAATCCACCGCACTGTAGTTTCCAGCACATTGCTCGGACAGGCGTAGCGTGCATTTGTTCGGGACTATTTTGGGATTGGGATTAGCAGGACGGTGTGTGTGGGATTGACTGGAAATAAACGGTGCTGTGTTCATTGTAATTAAGGTGAAAGATAATTACAGCTGGAGTCTGTTAATAGCTCTCAGTCTGTACATTTATTGCAAAGCTTTTACTTTAGTTTAAATATGTTATTAATGCTAATACACGACTATTATTTCTTATTCATGATTATTACTATTATTCTTATTATAATTTTAGTTAAAATTTAGTTTATTTATTTATATATGTATTTAATTATTTAATTTATTTGTATGTATTATTATTTTATTTCCCCGCTGCAAGTATTATGATTCTGACTATTATATACCTTCTTCATTATCCAGAATAAGGATTATGTTTTTCCAAAACCAAAATGTTAAATTGCTTTATTTTACTTTTATATTTGAATTGCAAATTCTTCCTTAATTAATTAATTATTATTTTTTTTTTAACACAATTTTACCTCCTGAAATTTAAAATATTCCGATTCTGTTTAGTATACACTTCCTTCGTTGTCAAAGTAGGGATTGCATTACCCCAAAAAAAATAAAAAATGACATTTTCCCTCCTCTTTTTGTGCGGCTGTGTGCTTCAGGTCAGTACACGGTGATGATGGCTCACTTCTACCTGAAGAGGAAGATCGGATACTTCGTCATCCAGACCTACATGCCGTGCTTCATGACCGTCATCCTGTCCCAGGTTTCCTTCTGGCTCAACAGGGAGTCAGTGCCGGCGAGGACAGTGTTTGGTGAGCTCACACACACATCAGCGAGTAAAATGAAATTATAAATAACCCATTTAAACAATCAATTAGTGCAAAACATAAAACTGAGGTTATCTTCTTAGAATTGACCTGTGAAATGATTACATTTCTAAACATTTAAAGGTCGCCTATTATACTGTTTTTCATCAATATATTATAGGTCTCAGATATATACAAAACATGTCTCTGAAGTGTTTGGCTCCAAACACCAAACAGATCATTGCAGCATCCCATAATCCCCTCTGTTTCAGCCCTGTTTCCAAAGTGCTGATTGTCTGTCTGTTACTTTAGATGAAAAATAAGGAGCCACTCCCCACGCCCCTCTGAGAGATATTTGGTTAAAAAGAACACAATGGTGCTCTAGGAGGAGATTCAGGTGATAAGGTGGGGGGGGGGGGGGGGGGTTACCTTGGTTGGTGATTGGCTAATGGTTACACAAGACAACACATCGTTATGACATCATAAAGTGGCCAAAATCTGATCAGCTCATTTTCAGACAGGTTTTTATATAAATGGATCAGGACAAAAAGAGAGAGAATCTTTTTTCCTGAAACTTTCAGAATCTCTTTACACAGAGGGGACACATGTTGATGTAGAAAAGACATGAAAAAGTGGATTTTAATAGGTGACCATTATATGAAAGAACTTGCTGTTGCTCCTGCATGATTTGTCTATAAATAAATGCCCCCTCCTTTCCCTACAACTAAATCCATGTAAATAAAAGTTGTATAGTAGTATTTCCGGTTAGTCCTAATGACGCAGTTTCCCCCCCCAGGTGTGACCACGGTGCTCACCATGACCACTCTGAGCATCAGCGCTCGAAACTCTCTTCCTAAAGTCGCCTACGCCACCGCCATGGACTGGTTCATCGCCGTGTGCTACGCCTTCGTGTTCTCCGCCCTCATCGAGTTTGCCACCGTGAACTACTTCACCAAAAGGAGCTGGGCCTGGGACGGGAAGAAAGCAATGGAGGCCCAACAGCCCAAGGTTTGTATGTTTTAATATTATAATAGTTTCTAATATTAAATTACTTTGTTTAGTTTTATTATTGCCGTTTATGAATATTTCTCAGTCTCAGTAAAGTCCCTTGGTTCATAATAGATGCCAAGAATACCTAGAAATCAGGATAAACTTGCAAAGTAATGATTTATGTCTGTTGTTGAAAGTCACCACATTATTATCTAAGGAGATCTTCAACATTGGTCATTTCAAGAATTTGTAATTAATAGAGACAACAACCACAGACAAAAGCTTATGTTACAGGGATTGCTGTTTTTAAAGCAGCTTTCAAACCTTACTGTGGGTTTAGTCAAAGATCGACTCCCTTTTCCATCTTTTCATTCTCTCTTCTCGGATACTTCAAGAGCAGTAGTGTGGAAAGGGAAGAAAGGAGTTCATAATAAAGTAAGAGTTGAATCAGTAGAACAGGGGTGTCAAACTCAATTTCATCTCGGGCCACATTAGCATCATGGTTGCACTCAAAGGGCCAGTTTTATATATAAGACTACATAAAAATACATATATACATTTTTATAAAATAATGTATTATATTACATTATTGCCTCTGCATTGGATTATTATCGGATAGGGTAATAACTTCATAATTAACTACGTCTGAAAGCAGAAGTCTAGGGCAAATAATTGCAAGTCTCTTCAGTGAGAATGTCACAAAATGATTTTAAAAGAAAAGCCAAATTCTGGAAAAAAAGTCAAAAGAAAAAAAAATAAATTAAATTTTGAAAAAAAGTAACATTTTAAAAGAAATGCAGATTCTGAGAAAAAAAGAATATTTTGAAGAAAAAAAGTCAAATTTGAGATGCATTGTGGGACATGTAGTTTATGGGCAACGTGCTTCTGTAAAGCGGCATGTAACCGTATAATAAACATATTATATTCTTTGCAAGCTCTTGTGGGGCCACATAAAATGACGGATTTGGCCCCCAGGCCTTGAGTTTGACACCCCTGAAGTAGAAGCTTATAAATGGTGGATCAATAGATTCAGCCAGTCCATTACTGCCCGCAGACATCGATCCCCACTTTCAACCCTCACTGGCCATCTTTGATTCTTCTCTTTGTGTGTTATTAACCACCTGTTGTATTGTGTCTGTTGAATGTGCAGCACCAATCAATGCATGTATTTCTCCCCACAGAAGAAGGACCCTTTGGCTCTGTCTAAAAAGCCCAACAACTCCTGCTCGTCCGGCTTGAATTACACAACCAACCTCACAAAGGACTCGTCCATCTCCACTATTTCAAACAGCACTGCGGTACAACTCAAACCCACTGAAACCAAGGCCCCGGACCCCAAAAAGACTTACAACAGTGTGAGCAAGATCGACAAGATGTCCAGAATAGTGTTCCCGGTGCTGTTTGGGACCTTTAACCTGGTGTACTGGGCAACGTATCTCAACAGGGAACCCGTGAGACAAGAGGCGGTTTAAACTCTGCAATCACCCATCCTCCTGACTCAATCAATGCCACTTAGTCCGATAGTGTTTTTTTAGCCCATTGGAAATCATTGCATGTCAGGAAAATGCCTCGAGTTTGTACAAAATATACCCCTTTCCAATTTTTATTTATCTCATTTTAGGACTCCAGTCAATGAATGATTTTAGCATTTGGCATTTATATTTTTTCTCCTTGAGTCTACAGTGTATGATGGTACAGCAAAGTCAAATGCTATGCAAAACAACATTTGTATCATTACTCTAAAGCGGCTGTTGCCTTTGTGACTCTTACTTTGTATAAATGGGCCGTGGGGTCCAGATGTGCGAGGACATGGGACTTTGCTTCCTTGTTAAAAGCAGATGAATAGCCATGCTAAATGTGTTGCCTTCAGAGTGTGATAACTCATTACGAATGCACTGAAATCTCCTGCAGTTACTTTTACAGAAGCCAGATTAACGACTTTCATTAAATCCTGTGTTGGTACTTTGATCGCAATTTTGAATGGGCAGTTTTTTCATGAATACCATTTTCGAACAGGGACAGATTTCAGTTTCCTGTCTCCATGTATGTTTGTAGTTTTAAGAAACATGTATATATTCCCTGCTTTTAGAAAAGTACCACTAAGCCAGTTAGCTATGTTATGCATATACAGCAGCACAGTGTTACCCTAGTCTAGTGCTTCATTGACTGGATATTGAGAAATGAGCAGATTAGCTTAAGCTTTAGCATTTTTGGACCGAATATATACAATGCTTTTTTTAAAGATATCTTGGGGTTTTGCATCAACTTGTTGTTTCTATAAGCTTTTATGATAACTTGCACATTTTCTTTATAAAAATGTAGATGCTTTGAGCAGGTTTTTGTTATATTTTAGAGTACCTGCTGTAGTTAAGAGTGACCTGGGACTAAAGAGAAGAAAGTCACAATGACCTGGTGATTACATTTTCACCATTATCCTTGAGATTCATGATGTCTTATTCCTTATCCATATCCAGGCAAAAACATGAGATCTAGTAATAATTCAAAGTTTTAATTTAATGAGTGTTTTAAAGGAAAAGTTTGACATTTTGGAAATGTGCTCATTCGCTTTCGAGTTAAAATGTTCAGATTGATACCACTCTCATGTCTGTGCGTTAAATATGAAACTAGAACCAGCAACTGGCTAGCTTAGCTTAGCAAAAAGGCTGTAAACAAGTTAGTCAGTTAAATACAGGGCCGCCCCTCCCTACAGCCAGATCACGCAGACTGCCATGGGGCCTCATCTCGCGGAGAGAGCCTCAACGGAGCCGCAAATGCGACGCAACTATGCACTTATGCGGCGCAATTGTGTAGGCGCGGCACAGTTTCGCCGCTGCTAGGCTCCACTAGCAACCCCCCCCCCCCGTCGACGCTCGCGACACAGAGGGCCTCATCATATAACTTTGCGTGGGGAAAAGTGGTTAAATATGTCATTTTTCAGTCATTTGCTTCTTTGTCGAGGCATAAATATGTCAGTGGAGTAAAAACTAAGCTAAAGCGCAACTGTTAGCTTAGCATAGCGCCATGTTTTTTTATCAAGATGTAAAATGGGGTAAACAGCTACACTGGCTTGTACAAATCAAAGAAATCTGCTAAACAGAAGCGGTTTTAAAGCTCACTGATAAGCATGTCCTAAAATTAGCATTAGCTTGAATATAGCAAAGTGTTAAGGCCAGAACTTTGTAAACATCAAACTATTTAAGTAACAATTGAGAGGTAAGACTTCAGTCAAAATTCTCGCCCTAAGCAACTATATGTCCCTTATTAAGTGTAGAGAAGTGAGCCGGAGGAAATTTGACTTACTTTCTCTTTTTTTTAAGCAATTTGTAGTTGCCTTCTTTCCCTCACTATAATGAATGCTTTCTATTTTCTTTAACTCAGATTTAAGGAACATTACTTTAAGTTACGGACATAGCCCTGCTAGTTGTTTCCCTCTAGTTTTGAGTCTTGATGCTAAGCTAAACTATGCTAAGCTTGCCTTCTCCTTGTTCGAGATTCATATTTAGCTACATCAGTGGTATTGATCTTGTTATCTTAGTCCAAGAAGAAAGGAAATAATGTGATTCAATGACATATCCTTCAAGTCCAGCTTTTTACTTGATACTGCGACAGTGCATGCACAACACTCACTTCAGCAGAGAACGTTTTGCAACCTTCACAGTTTTTAGTTTTACTGTTCGAGTATTTGAGAATTGAAATATGAATGTGATCTTCTCATGTGACTTTATGCCTTCTGCGTGGCCGGCCTCTATTTAATACGTTTATGGAACACACCAGTTGTATTATATTATTACATTTAAATGAATTTAAGGTACAGGCTGTTCTTTAAATGCAAATATCTGAAGCAATAAATAATGCTCATAATTATTAATGATTTCTGTTTATGGTGATTGTCATCATTTGACTTTCATTTGGTTGATGTCTTTTTATCCAGATTGAATCCTTTTGGCAATAGTCTTTTTCTATATATAGCTATACTCTGATTCCTTTTATCTCCGCCCCTCCCTCTTTGGAAGCACAGTGCCCTGCAGGTTTAATGTATTTATTCATTAATTTTGTAAAATACTTGTGCAGATGACCGGTGCAAGGGGCTGGGTCACAATGAATACTTTCTTTCTTTCTTAATTGTTATGCATACCTGATTCCCAATAAAGCTTCACTGAATCCATTAATCTGATGTTATTAATACACAATCTCACTGATAATGAAGTTGTGACATACAGAGGTGCAGGAATGAGTCCTAATTTTCCTTTTTTCTTGTCTTCAAATCAATGTTTTTTTTAATGTGTTTTTGGTTGTTATCCTTAAATAAGGTCTGTGGTTAACACAAGCTTAAGATATGTTATCGTTTTGTTCTACGACATAAAATACGTCAGTAAATACCCCACTGGTGAATAAAAAAACAGCCGTTGCTAACAAGTGTCTAAATGAGACGACTAAATGTCATCACGCCCAACATTAGCCGCATTTAGCTTGGCGGTGGTGATGTTAAGTCGTGCTGTAGTTCCTTTATAGCCCAACATTAGCCGCCTTTAGCTTAGCGGTGGTGATGTTAAGTCTTGTCGTCATGCTGTAGTTCCTTTATAGCCCAACATTAGCCGCCTTTAGCTTAGCGGTGGTGATGTTAAGTCATGTCGTCGTGCTGTAGTTCCTTGATAGCGCAACATTAGCCACCTTTAGCTTAGCGGTGGTGATGTTAAGTCATGTGAACGTGCTGTAGTTCCTTTATAGCCCAACATTAGCCACCTTTAGCTTAGCGGTGGTGACGTCAAGTCATGTGACCTTGCTGTAGTACCTTTAGACTATACTTCAAAAATCATGAAGTGGTGTTAATATGTGGAGATGATCCTGCTGAACAAAACATGTAAGTGTCAATTAGCGACCTTGGGTCCCCTGAAAGGAGCTATACATTTAAGTTATTATTATTATTATTATTATAAACTTGTATTTTCCGCAGAGATTGTTTTATGCTATGTTCCAAAAATCCCATTGGCATTTTGTGTATGCAGCCCTTGCGTCGCTAACTTCCGAGTCAGCCTACACAAATATGTAATAACTGCACGACTAATGTAGATGTTTGTGTTTTCTCAGTTTACTTCTGTTAAATTCAAAATAAATACACAGTTGAACAGGACATGCTGATATACATTCATCCAGGACACATGATAAACGCTGCCTTAATCTTCCTTGATGGAACAACGGGCTGCATGTGCTGCTTCTCTTTGATTATATGCATCCAGATCATGCCGCCTCTTCAGTTGCTGAACTGGTAAATCCATCTTGGGGTTCTCTGTGGCGCTAACATCTGGCTCACATCTGTTTGTGGAGGATTTAGCTCCATTTAAGTTGTTTTTTCCATTCAGCTGGCCCATACTCTACACCAAATTAAGCCGCCACTGATGGCTCCGAATGACATCATTGGTAGTATATGGCTTGAGAAGCAAAGAGGAGTGACAGTAAAGGAAAGGCTAACCGAAGGTACTCCCGCTTTCTGACCTTTATACACATATTGTACACGGCACACTGCAAAAAGAAATACGGCAGTTATTTTCGAAGCATGCAAACACTGTAAAATGCTTAAGCAAAAGACAAATAGATGCATATATAATGTAATTTAAGTACTGCTTTATATCATACAACTGATTTCATTGATGTATTTAAAGCCACTATGTGTATTTGGATTGGTGCAACCCTACAATTTCTCTGGCATAGATCGTTGCTACTGTATCTA
Organism: Trematomus bernacchii; assembly: GCF_902827165.1. Taxonomy (NCBI): domain Eukaryota; kingdom Metazoa; phylum Chordata; class Actinopteri; order Perciformes; family Nototheniidae; genus Trematomus; species Trematomus bernacchii. Next base: position 1,255,862 of record NW_022987739.1, on the reverse strand, counting down.
CCACTATTTAGTAAATCCTATGTATAATAGCTTTAATAATTATGTTCATTTCCTTTTTTATTCAGAATGATTCTTATAAGCTGCTTCATTATTTGTTTTGCAAAAGGCATGGCATTATAGTATGTTTGTTAAAGTGGAGCTGCAGGATTATAGCCTTTTTATTGCACATTTTTACTTAACCCTCCTGGTGTCTTCGGGTCAAATCTGACCGATTTACTACTTTCATCAATCATAACTTTTTTGTTTTACATTCGATTACATTAAGGCTTTATGATATCCTTCACAGTAGATATTTGAAAATATACAATTGCTGCTGATCACCACTTTCATTGAATTTTGGATGATTTAGTCAACTTTGTAACACCCATGGTGTTCCCATAAAGAAAAGGAATTAGCAACCATCTGGATCAGATAAAACACACACACACACACTCTAGATGTGTCCCCCCCCCTTATGTGCCCAATCCCCCCATGTGAATCACACACAAACACACACAGAACAATTTGATATATTTCACGCTCGTATGTGCCCATCCCCCCACATGGATCACACCTGGCACACGCAATACATGTTCAGTGTCTATTCTTTGTATATTTACTGCAGTTTTTCATGTATACCATAGTCTGATACAATATTTACAGTTTGAAAGGGTGTTCAATGAAATTTGGCGATGATTAATGGTTTTTGTGTTAATGTAATTGCAGATAAAACAGGACCGGTCAAATTTGACTGCGAACACCAAAGTAAGGGGGGGGAAAACGAAGACAATATACATTTATATTAATATTGTTATTTTATATAATTTGATTGCACATGTTTACTTTAGCCTTTGTTCATATGAATATATATATTTTTTTTTATCTAAATGATGCACCTGTCACAAAACCCAATTTACCACTAGGATAAATAAGTCTACAATAACAAAAGTTATTTATAATTTTAAAATATAATCAGTTCACCTTGATTCAAACGCTGCAGTTCAATCAATAAATCAAATTGAAACCACATTAACAAAATTGCCAAATGATGGATGAAAAAATCTCAATTTCAGAACAGTGATGAAGCTGGAAGTTAATTATTTGAGCTGCAGGATTATAGCCAAAATAATAATCACACTTATTCATCAGGATTGTTTAGTGTTTGTTCGGGCAATATATCTGTGTTGTGCTTTCACATCTGAGAAAACTGCTTTTATTTATTGTGCTACACTCAAAGTGCACAAATCAACCTGCAAGCTCCAAAGCAGGTCAGTAAACTGCAGTTCATTTAATGGCCACTTGAGGGAGTCGCTCTCCTTAGACCCCAATGTTAAAATGCCAAACCTAATGATAACAGCTTGGAAAATATTGTCGAAAAATGTTTTACTCAATTGTGCAATACTTAAGCAAATATTCTTAATTACACTTCTCCACTGTTCATATGCTTCTGGAGTAAAATCAAACTGTTGTCCAAAGTGTCTACGCTGCAACTCTGGGAACGTGGTAAAGTAAGGAGAAACCTTTAAGGCAGGGGTGTCAAACTCAATTGTATCTCGGGCCACATTAGCATCATGGTTGCACTCAAAGGGCCAGTTTTATATTTAAGACAATATAAAAATACATATATAAATATTTAATTATATATAAAATAATGTATTATATTACATTATTGCCTCTGCATTGGATTATTATCGGATAGGAGAATAACTTCATAATTAAATACGTCTGAAAGCAGAAGTCTAGGGCAAATAATTGCAAGTCTCTTCAGTGAGAATGTCACAAAATAACTTTTTTAAAAAGTCCCCAAAAAAAAAGAAGGGACATTTTGAAAAAAAAGTAACATTTTGAAAAAAAAGTCAGATTCTGAGAAAAAAATGAATATTTTGATGAAAAAAAATCAAATTCTGAGTAAAAATGTAGATGCATTGTGGGACATGTAGTTTATGGGCAACGTGCCTCTGTAAATCGGCATGGAAATTAAGTCACGAGGTGGATTTGGCCCCCGGGCCTTGAGTTTGACACCCCTGCTTTAAGGCAATTCTAATATAATGGCGCATTTCCACTACACGGTCGGCCTCGGCCACACTCGGTACGGCTCGGTACGGCTCGGTACGGCTTGGCCGCGTTGGGCCTTAACAGGGCCGACTCACTTCATGCTGCGCTTCCATTACAGTTTAGGAACTGGGGTAGTTACTATAGTAACGCAGTGTAGGCGGAGCCGTGACGTCATCTTCAATGAGAAATCCAGAAACACAACACAGCCGTTAGCCGTTAGCACTCAGAGCTCACAGCTCCTTATATATGTTCAGAAACTCGACAAAAGTTAAACAAGTACACACCACAGACTGCCTGTGTCATGGTGAATACAGTCGCTGCTTTATTTGTCTGTATAGGCCGTTGTTGTGAGTGTGGACGGTCGGGGCATATACTGCGTTAGCTTAGCCAATCTCCATCTAGAAAAACACGAATTTTAAAAGGTTTTTCGCCTGCCGTCTGTCTGCAGACTTGACAAAGCATTAATTCATGGTTTTTACTAACCGGTATCAGTATGTTGTTACTTCGGCATCATTTTGAAACGTGTATTACAATTAAATCACGGTCAAATATGTCCATCTTGTTGTAGTTCTAGCCCTCTTGCCAGCGCTCCTCTCTTTAGTTTAGCATACTCAGCCCGACTCAGCCCTGTTTGTTGGCCCCGATAGAACCACAATTTTCTAGGGCCAGAAAAGAGGGGAAAAAGTGGCCCCGCGCCGTGCCGCGCCGGAACGAGGCCTAGTGGAAGCACAACCAAAAAAGGGGACGGCACGACACGGCACGCTTAAAGCGAGCTACGCGCTGCAATGGAAATGCGCCATTATGGCGCATTTCCATTGCGCCAGAGCACCTTTCCTCTCATCAAGACATAACGCTCATTTAAATATGGAGCAAGACATGACTCATTATTTCTCCAGTATGAGACAAATAAAGAGCTTTTTGAACATTAAAGCATGGAGACATGTCCCAGTAGAGACACTACATACTGATATACACCTGAACATCAGCAGGAGAGGACTCTTTAAAGTAGAGACACTACATACTGATATACACCTGAACATCAGCAGGAGAGGACTCTTTAAAGTAGAGACACTACATACTGATATACACCTGAACATCATCAGGAGAGGACTCTTTAAAGTAGAGACACTACATACACATATGAACCTGGAAATGATGTCTTCATGCATGTAGGCTTGGGAAGGTACCTCACCAGGGAGAGAACACTATACGGCCTTTCATCGCTCTGTGAAACCTGAATGGGGAGCTTCAAATGTGTATAGAGGATCTTAATTACATCAAATGGAGGAAATATGAGATGTCAACGCTTTCCTGGCAGGGTGGAGAGACGGGGAGATGGAGGAAGAGAGAAAGTGGTGACAGGTGGAAAACTGAAAACATCCAGACTGATGGGATGCAACCTGGAGTCGTCTGTGCAAACCCACAAGGGTTATCCCACCGTTATATCAGGCTGCGGAGTCACGGATTACATCAAGGGGAAATCAGGATACTTTAAGTTAGTGAACTACTTGAAGTTGGAGTTTATATTTTCTTTCCATCAGTTTGTGCCCCCCCCACACACACACACACACACACACACACACACACACACACACACACACACACACACACACACACACACACACACACACACACACACACACACACACACACACACACACACACACACACACATCGACCTGGGCTGCCACACAGCAGCCACGGTGCTGCAACTGAGGCTACACTTCAAGGTCGATGAGGGAGGGGGGTACATGTTGTCAGATTGAGGAAAACATTCACCAGGAGAGTTTTCTTGTACTAATAGAATGAATTCTGGGGGTTGGAGCTTAGAATTTCCCACTTTCAATTTTAAGGACCACCCTACGTGAGGCTAAACTTCAAGGTCGATGAGGGAGGGGTAAATGTTGTTGGAATTTGAATAAAATTCACCAGGAGAGTTTTCTAGACTATCATAACGAATTCCGGTGGTTGGAGCTTAAATTTTAAGGACCACCCTAATATATATATATATATATATTATCGTATCTTGATCTAAACCCCGCCTTTGCTTAGAGGCAATAAAACATGTTTTACCATTTAAAAAAACTAAACTAAATATTCTGCACCTTTCCACGTCGATGCACACTGTGTATTTAATTTTTTTGGCCGAATCAATGCTCACACAATGTTTGCAGAGATTACAACAATTTAAAAATCTGGTTAAATGATTGATGAGTGATGTTCTGTGCAGATCTGTAGTGTTCGTGCACTGATGCATAGATCATACCGAGACCTCTCAAAGGTCAACATTCAGCTTAGCTCTCTTTTAAAATATAAATGATGCATGAAAACAAAATGTGATCCAGCTTCTGAATATTGAAGTATGCTGTATATTTGCATTGTTTTTAGTTTTTGCATACATTTTATATTTGCAAGCTCTTAAAACTTTTAATCCAGAAAACATGGCAGCACAACCTTATAATGTATGTATGTGTACTTGTATTACATTTTTCATTCATATTTTTAGCTGATTCATGTGTCTGTGAATCTGTACTGTGATGTTCTGCTTGTATCTGTCTTTGTACATTGGGTTATAATTATTATTCCCATGTTTGGCAATTTATTTTAGCATTTTTTGCATTTAAAAAGTTTGTGGCTTAGTTAGTGCTTTACAAACTAATATGCAAGGCATTGGGATATAGAGCAACGGAAATGCATTATAAAAACACATTGAAATACTTTAAAAAACAGTCATGAAAAGGGTTAGAGAGAGAGAATAGAAATACAACAAGCTAAAATAGAATAACACAGATTTAAAATACCAGAATAAAAGGAGTGAGAGATGCAGCAAACCTGCAGCTTTCTGTGAACCTGTTCCAGATATATGGAGCAAAGGTACTTTTACTTCCATCTCTGCATTTCTTTTTACTCTTCATCGTCTGCATTTCTGCTTTTCACCAGCAGAGGATGACAGCAGCTTATCTGCACGCACTGGATCTCACTCTGTATTAAACACAAGCTGTAGAGAAAGCCTCAGTGAGACAATCGGCTATTAGTCTTTCTTTAATGCTGTGTGGACATGATTCACGTTATCAAAACCAAATGAAACTGTATTTATTGGATCTCTGCTGTCATCTGGGGTTTATTTATCTCAGCACTTAATTTCCACCCTTCAGGAATCTTTGGGATGTGTCAGAGGAATAACACATGAAGCCCACAGAGGAGGAAATACTCGTTCTTCTTCTACTCCTCAGCCACAGATTTATTTGTAACAGGTCATATTATTCATCTGAAAGACACTGAAAGAAATCCACTTGCAGATGTTTCCTCACATTCAACATTTGGACATTTGTGTTATTTATTTATATTTTCCCAAGACAATCATTTTTGCCTCTCTCTCTCCATCTCTATTCTCATACTGCCTGTGCTGCAGCACCTCTTTTCACCCTCTGTCTGAAACCAGAGCCCAGTCTGTTCTGATTGGTTAGTTAGCCGGCTCTGTTGTGATTGGTCAACCTCTCAGGGATGTCCCGCCCCTTAGCCTATCACGTACAATGTGTTGGAGCGCTAGCCAATAAGAGCGGGAGTGTTACGTAGTGATGTCACTATGTTCCGGAAGTAAACAAAGGAGTCCAATGGAGGTGTTTTGTAGACCATTGACATGCGCAAAACCCTATATAATAACACACTACAGGAAAGGGAAAACCCCAAAAAGCAAAATAGGGCCTCTTTAAAGGGAACATTGCATACCCTTTGCTACGGAAATTAGTTCCATTCTAGTTCGATTCTGGCTAGTTTGGTTCGCAATCGGTTCAGTTTTTAAGTTTTAATTGACAATGTTTGGCAAGATAGCGCCAGTATTACAAGGATGAGGTTACTGTAGCACAGCCACTGCAACTTATACCGCTGAAGCAGTGTGATGCTTTTTACAACGGTATGAACGTGAACAGTCATTAAAAGTATGTTGAGTCAAAGATAGTAAGTCTTGTTAATGTAACGTGATATGTATGTTGGTTGGTGGTTGCATTCTAGTCATTAGGTGTTGTCGGCTCTTTTGTTTCTGTAAAAACGTTCTTCTCTTCGCCATACTCGCCATGAGCTGTTATTGTTAATCTGCCCAGGCTTCCAACGTAACCCTCTTACATGTATGTGGTTCCTGGTTTCAGCTCAGCAGTGTTCTTATGCAAATGTAGACTTTTTAATGTTGTTTTGTGTAGTTTGAAGAAGAATGTGTAGGAAGAATATCCTGTATAAGGTTTTGGCTGCACATACTTCTTATAGCAAAACACATTTATTGTTGGTCCTTTCATGGGATCTGTTGACAAAAAGCTACAGGTAGGGATAAATCCACATCAGCCTTATCAACGCAGTATCCTCTTTGTGAGTACAGAAACTGCAGACGTCATATTACACAAGATGTATCATAGATTGTACAAAAAAAGGGAAGAAAGTCAATTTGACCTTCAAATGTGGCGTCGCCATCGCGTCTTCTTTTTTGGACTCAGAAGTGACACAGTGCGAAGCTAAGTACTGTACAACCAAACGCTAAAGGAGGCTGTTTTAGGAGAACAAATGTTATAATTAACCTTGATAAAGTAAAAACACAAACTGTGAGAGGTTTTAAAGTTGTAAAACGAAAACAAGGACAACACCGTGCTTTCAATCAGGAGTAGCCCCGCCTTAAAGGGGACCTATCATGCAAAATGCACTTTTGTACGTCTTTTATACATGAATATGTGTCCCCGGTGTTCCAGGGAACTCACCAAGTGTCAGAAAACACAACCCTCTCTATTTTCCTCCATACCCAAATCTCTAAAAAAGGGGCTGCAACGGATCTGATAAAAACTGATCCAGATTTGAACACTGTCCTGACGTCAGGACAGTGGCGCTACGGCTATTGGGCCAACTCCACCAATCAGGAGGAGACAGCCACGGCCATTGCCGTTCAAAAGCGCTGGAGACGCTGTAGTACATATGCCAGGCCAGTAGATGGTGCTGTTCTCACAGAATCAGCCCTTACAAACACAGAGCTAGAAATTGTCAAATTGAGCGAAATGAGGCATGGCTAAAATGCATGATCTGTTTGGTATTTTGAAAAAAAAAAAGTATAAATATGCCTTATATAGGTATGGTCCTACACTATATTATTATAATATAGTATGATGGGTCCACTTTAAAGGATTCACTGCTTTATCATCTATTTTACTCTAAATTGGACCATCATTTACTGAATGAATTTAATCAAGTGTTCTTCAAGCAGCATGTGTTGTCAAGTTGGTGAAGATGTTTCTTCATTTGCATGTGATTTGGCAAATTAGTGTTTTTATATTTGCATAGTTTCTGAAGTTCTGATGTTAGTGTTTTGGGCCGTAGTAAGGCGTTTGCACCTGTTGGTCAAATACTGATAGCTATATGATTTAATTTTATATTAATATATTTATGTTTCTCTAAAGTTATTGTAAGACCTTTTCTTCTATTATAATAGGCAAAGCTATATGATAAAAATGAAATGATCCAGTCCAGTCCACTCCAGTCACAAGGAAACAATTTTGCGCACGTCACAAATAAGTGAATGAAGTGGAGCAAAGTATACGTTCTGACTGCAGGTTTGTGCAAAGTAGTGCAAAGTAGTCCCTGAGAAAGTGGTGTGACGCACACTTCCGCGAGAGGACTTTGTGATGAATCGATGCATGCGGAGCGCGCGCACCTGCTGGAGAGCAGCAGCAGTGTCCGCGAGGTGAGGACTCAACGCGCTCGTGAGCAGGGATTTAATGTACAATGAGTGAAATGTGTGTCGGATTACGAACTATGAGGAGCTTTTGTCTCTTGCTCCTGATGTCTGTCCTCCACACCTGGTAAGTGGCGTGCAAGGGATGTCGGATAAATCACATTTCGTGCAGAAAACTTTGTCTCTAAGTTCAATTGAAGGACTCTTGAGTGGGATTTTGTTTTGTGTGCATGCAGTCTGCAGAAATGTGTCTCTTTGCCCCCACAGCTCGCTCACAGTGCAGCATGAGGAGGACTATGAGGATGTCACTGTGAACCAGATGCTGGCTCCCAAATCTCAGGAGAGCGACGCCACGGAAATACTCAACAACCTGCTGAAGGAATATGATAAGAAACTAAGACCGGATATCGGAGGTAAAAGCCTTTTTTTGTTTTAGTTGCAGGCTGTAAATCCACCACATGCATGCAGCTGTTTAATAAATGCTATGTCTAAGGTTTGGATGCTTACAATTACTTGTTACCTGTAAACACATGTAATCATTAACCTAATCTGAGTATCACAATATACAATCATGAGTCAACAACAAGAGACAAACTGTTCTGTTGCCTAATTTTGGAAGAATTTGACCTTTACATTAAAAGTAAGAAGACTAGTTGGACTAGTAATCAGTCACAATTAATAGATACCTGTCAAAAAATGTAATTAACCTAATCTGAGTATCATAATATAAAAGTAATGCAACCTGATTGCTTTCCGCTGCTCATGGATTATCTCAATATCAAACGCAATGCAATTAAACACAAGAGAAAATAAATATCAATAAGATGTGTTTTACTGAAGTTTATTACAAGATGTGACCTTTGAAAAGAAGAAACCAAGATATGTAGGATCAAAAATGACTTTACTGATAGGAAAACCTGCTTTTCATTCATCTCATTCAGGCAGTAGCCTAAACACCAACAATGAAACATATGAGCACATTATACTACAGTACAGTTTAAAAAAGCAGAAATAAAATCTGAGCTGACAGAAAATGCTCAGTTTTAGTTTAGTACACACAGTTAAGCTCAGACACACTATTTTATGAACATATAGGTTCACCTACTGACTTAAAAACAGAACAAATGGACCAAAGAAAACCATAAAGCAGATTCAGGCATATAGATTCACACTTGAAGTATTATCCTATAGAACAGTTTACAGAGAAGAAATAACATCTGATCCTTTTACAACGAACACTATAATGCTCTTTTAAGGTGTTACTAACACTGTAATCCTGATAGTTATACCCAATTTTAGAAATGCAACAATAACCTGATAACACCTTTTTTTGTTATGTAACTGTAAGAGAATACCTTTTTTGTACCCTGATAATGTATCGTTACATGTAATCCATTACTCCCCAAGTCTTGCTATACCTACATATTGACTGCAAATAACACCTGACCTGTATACACCTGCAGCAGGTGTCAGAATCTGATCAGTGCGCAGATATGCGTCTGATAAAACTGTAGAGATTCAAGTAAAAAAAATATCTAGAGCTGCAACCATGGACTATTTCAACATGCAGAAATATCTTTAATTAATGTTTTCATCCCCTCAAACGTTCAGATTTTCCTGCTTTTCTCTCTTTTATATCGTATTAAAGTCAATAGAAAATTGATTAATAATCAGCTACTATTCTACAAGTAATCTTTTATGAAAAATGCTGTTTTCCGCTTCCAAATGTGGATAATATTTCTGCCTTTCTCTTATATCAAAGTGAATATTTTTGGACTTCTAAAGACATCGTTCATAGTTTTCTCTGACCTTGTACACCCCAAAGGTGTTCATTGCAGCCCTAATTCACTCTTACAAAAAAATGTGGTTGCTGAAAAATATCTCAAACTATTTTAGTTGATGAGTAATTATAGTTTATACAAACATTTTGAGATTTCCTTTTTTTTTTCTCTATTTCTTTATATCATATAAAAGTGAAGATATTATCTCAGATGTTAATAAATGCTAGATAATGACTGCAATTCAAGTCAAACAAATAACCAGAGCTGCAAACATTGGTCAACAGAATACATCATCTGCAACTATTCTGAGATTTGATGGAAAGTCGTTTAAATAATTTTAAATGCAGAGATGTCCAAAAGTAAATCATTTTAAAAGGGCTGCGAGTCTTTGTCACATTAAATCAGGGGTTGTTTGTTTCAAACAAGGTGGAATTCACTCCGTTTTCAGCTTTTTAGTTTATATTGACCTCCAGCAACAAAGGTCAAGACGCAACTCATCTGCATATCCTCATGAATATAAATCACATTTAGAGGACGAAACTTTAGTGCAGGACAGAGAGATGAGGAGTTTTATAATTTAGAGACTCAGATTAAGTTTTAGAGGAGGCTACTGTACCAATCTGATCAATGTCAGGATCCAGAGTGAGTGTGATGGTAACTTCCTCTCCAATAGTTTGTGAGTTGTATGAGTAGAGAAGTGGTTCCAAGCCATGGATGTATTAAGAGAACCCTATATGCCTCATAACCTTATTTTCCAACGTTTAAGTATCTCAGTGAATTGAGTGGACAACAGTTTTGAAATTGGAAATACTGGGAATTTAACCTATCGAGCATTTCAACTCAAGGAGAAATAAGCGTTCTGAAAGGACATTGGTGCGAATTTCAACGAGTCAGAGAGATGAGAGTTGTGTTGTTAGATTTAGTTTGTTTGGATTACAGCAAGTCTAGCTTTCTATTATCTAAGACTTTATATGATGAATGCTGAATATTTAGTCAATTAACAGTTGTTATCCTAACCATAACCCTAGTTTTAAAGATAGAATCTCATGTCTACCTTCTCATTCCCAATGTTAGTCAATGTGAAATGGCTTGTTCCAGGCCCCAAGGACGTGTGCCGGGCGTTGAAGCAAATTGTCCTAGTGGCCAAACGGTGGTATTACATCTTCTGTGTCAGTCTCTGACATCATTGGGCCTAATTGACTTACATTGGGAAAGACATGTCTGTTAGTATTATTAATAATGTTAGATGAATAACGTGCAATTACGTAACTACCACTACGGTTTTTGCACTACTAAATACTGTTAATATTTACATTAATTATGTGACCATCTATGGTTTTTCTGTAGTTATTGAATTGCTCTTTTTACTGCACTGTTAGTGTACAGTTTTATTATTATTGTGCTGCTGTGTTTATTGTATTTTTTTAACTCTGGCACAAAAATGTCCTTCGGGATGAGTAAAGTCTTATCTTATCTTATCTTATCTTATCTTATCTTAAATCTAGTGACTGGCTGTGTGGTAGTGTGGTCGTCTTTCAATCAGAAGGTTGTGGGTTTGATCCGAGTCCCTGCAGTCAACATATTGATGTATGCTTGGGCAAGATACTTTACTACTTCACTACAAGATACTTTAATACTAAACCCCAAGTTTCTCCCAATGGCATGCAATGTAATGTGTGTAAATGTTAGTTTCCTTGGCCTGCCTCTATGAATGTGTGTGAATGAGTGAATGATGACGTATGTAATAATAATAATACATTTAATTTCAAAGCGCTTTTTCAGGTGCTCAAAGACGCTTTACAGTGGTGATAAAACGAGATAAAATAGAATCAAAAATATTAAAACAGTAACACAACATAATTCACAAATTAAAAGCCAATCTGAAGAGGTGTGTTTTGGTCAGTGTTTTGAAAGTGGGGGGGTCGGTGCAGTCTCTGATGTGTTGTAGAAGGGAGTTCCAGAGAGTGGGGGCGGCGATGGAGAAGGCTCATTCCCCCCAGAGGGTGGGGGCAGCGATGGAGAAGGCTCTGTACCCCCAGAGGGTGGGGGCAGCGATGGAGAAGGCTCATTCCCCCCAGAGGGTGGGGGCAGCGATGGAGAAGGCTCTGTCCCCCCAGAGGGTGGGGGCAGCGATGGAGAAGGCTCTGTCCCCCCAGAGGGTGGGGGCAGCGATGGAGAAGGCTCTGTCCCCCCAGAGGGTGGGGGCAGCGATGGAGAAGGCTCATTCCCCCCAGAGGGTGGGGGCAGCGATGGAGAAGACTCTGTACCCCCAGAGGGTGGGGGCAGCGATAGAGAAGGCTCTTTTCCCCCCAGGTTCAGAGCTTGGTTCGTGTGGGGATAGAGAGGAGGTTCGCTTCTGATGAACGAAGGCTGCGGGAAGGGGTGTAGTGGTGGATCAGGTCGGTGAGGTAGGGGAGGGGGCCTGGTTATTGAGAACTTTGTGTGTTAGCAGAAGGATTTTGAAGTGTATTCGTTGACGGACGGGGAGCCAGTGCAGGTTTTGAAGGACGGGGGTGATGTGGTCTCTGGAGCGGGTGTGGGTGAGGAGGCGGTCGGCGCAGTTCTGGATATATTGTAGTTTATTTAGAATTTTGGATGATGAACCATACAGGATGCTGTTGCAGTAGTCCAAATGTAAAGTGATTTAAGTGCTATGTAACTGCAGTCCTAGGAAAAACTGTCTGACTCTTTTCAACAGCGTGTTGTATAAGTGTTAAAAGGATGTCTCAAATGATTACGTTACCTCTATCTTTTGAATTTGTTGTCGTGATTTGTCAAGCCTGAAATTCACCAATGACAGGTTTGACCAGCTGTCAAACTTAAATGTTAACTGAGTCATCAGTATTTTTGCCTTTTTATGTTAACATCACAAATGCTTCTTGAGTTTTTGTTGAGAAGTTAGTAATTAAAGGGAGTAGGGCTGCACAATTTGCCAGAAAATAACCTGTTGCCATTATTTTAGAGTGATTTTGCAATTGCAATATTAGAGGTAATCATAATCTTTGAGATTTTCGAGATTTCATAATGCATATTTCTCCTTGAAATGAAGTGCTGGTGATTTAGTGACTTAATTATAGTTATAGGACGATTGTGGTAAAGTTAATCATTATTCACTATTTTAAGTTCAATCACCCAAATCAGTAGCTTTTTATTTTGGTTTTACAGCAACCAGATCCATTTTTGGGATAAATTGCAAGTATTATTTCCCCAAAAATGGATCAATTTATAAAAAATGCTGTCCCCAAAATGCCGAAACACATACATATCGGGTCCATTTTGAAAAATACAATAAAAGTGACCCCCTTACTGGTCATTAGCATCTGTATTGCTTGAGTCTTTGTGCAGCTGTTGCATACATCTGTTACTATGGATACCAAGCCAGTAATGCTGTGTGGCCTTCAGACAGAGAAAGACATATTACCGTCACATAGGAAGTCAGTGAGGGGTCGATTCCCTCACACAAAGTGAGGTGGAAAAGACCCTCCGATGCCGTCCTCAGAGAGAGAGAGAGAGAGTGACACTTTGACTCCAGTAAATAACCCTAACCTCTCACTATCTTCTCCTGAAACACACCTGGAGGTTTTGTACTTTCACTCAACCTCTGGTCACTTTTTGGGTTTTATTTGTTACTCCTCTGAAGTCTTTCCTAGCACGTGAAAACAAAAGGATAGGGGATAACATTGAGGCGGTCATTAATAAAGAAAATCCAAAGTTACGTGCTCTCCAAAAATATTTAACAGTGTTTTTTGATGGAGGGTAAACTATTTGTTGTTGACTGCTGCCGTTAAATTGACTGGTCTTCCATCTGAGGATTGATATGACTGCACGTAGTCCCATGCTCCTCCTTAGCAACAGTCTCATATCCTTAGCAACGGTCTGCTAGCGAAAAATAGAAGACCACAGAATGTTTCTAACTAACCAATCAGCATCGAGTGTTCAACTAAGCTGTGTAATACGTTTTTTAACATCATCTAGCAACATATTAACACTGCCGCCCCCAAAATATTCATGTTGAACAAGATAAAAAGACATATAAGGGACATTTTAGATCACTTTTACCCCAAATAACATGTACTTTTGGGTATACTGATGATATATGTGCTTGTTCCTCGACTGTTGTTTATTTTTCAATATTTTAACTTTGTTTTTGCTAATTAAAATAATAAGCTGCACCATTGAGTGATTGATGGAGGACAAAAGTGAATACTGATGCTGACCGGGTTGCCCTACAGGAGGAGAATAAAACATCAGAGAGAATAGATTCTTTGTCATATCGGCACAGCCTTTTAGTGTATTAAATGTAATCTGTCAAAACAATATTAACATTAGAGTCATGTAGATGGAGTTGTGAATTGTAGAACTTTGGCACAAAAGTTTACCTGCACTTAAGGATTAAATGATTAGATTAAAGAGGGTCAAAGGTCTAAATTACTGTGACATCACGTCTGTCTGATTGTTGTGAATGCGTTATTTAAAAAAGGAATTTTGAAGGGAATGTTCTTTTCAAACAATGTCTACTTGGACTGAAGAAATTTGATTATCAAAGGTCAAACTCAACGTGACCGCACAAAACGAACCCCAGGGAACTCAAGAATTGACATTATGATACAATTACACTAATGTCCTTCATACAAACTTCATAATGTCTTCGAAATGACTTTTTTCATTATGGATGTTTTCCATGCTAGACTATTCAGCTCAGTGTGTAAGAAATAAACACAGTGACCTTTTTACAAAGCCACTTTAGGGACTACACACACACTCACACTCACACTCACACTCACACTCACACTCACACTCACACTCACACTCACACACACACACTGTCTCTCACACTTTTTCCCACTGTATTTGACTCCACCCTGGTTGCCCAGCGAAAGCTCACTAAATGACCTTTTATGGATAAACGATGATTAATAGGATATTGGCAATTAGCCTTTTTATTTATTTATTTTAAATTCCCCTGACTGTAAACAACAGATAATGACTAATTATAAAGTCATTTTTTTGTGAGGATGGCCCTTTGATGGCAGATGGTGTGCTGCAATTAGTTGACCTTGTCCTCTGGAGTTTGAATGAATGTGACTTTTTTTTTAATGTGAAACATCAAGAGGCATTTCCCCACAGGGCTTGGTGTAAAGTGATGTTTGAGCTGCTGATGTTGAGAGACAGTTCTCTATAAAGGAAGAATATGTGAGGAGTGTTTCCGTTGTCTCATGTCTTCCTGAAGTTGTGTTTACAGGAATATAAAGAAGAATGACTTTTAAATCGTTTTGTACGACTGTAGAAGAAATTAATAACATTTCATCCTGTTAAAAATGAGCAGTTGGAAGGATCTGTTGCTACATAATGTAAGCACACTTGTAACAGATATATCATTATTACTCACTGTCTTCAAAGAGGCCCCTTTAATGCTGTTTGGGGTTTCCCTTTCCTGTAGTATGTTCTATAGGTTTTAGTGCATGAAAATGGTCTGCAGAGGCTAAAATCCCTGTGAGTTTGTCTACCACACACTCAAGCTTTTATTGGATAGCGCTCCAACAATTTGTGATAAGGGTTAAGGGGCGGGACATCTCTAAGCGGTTGACCAATCACAACAGAGCGGGCCAGCTAACCATTCAGAGCAGGATGGGTAAGATGTAAAAGATTTAACCAGGATTTTCTCTCCGTTGTGCATAATGTCAGAACACCAGGTGACACAATCACACTAATATAATACAACCGTTCAACCGTTTTCAACATGAAAAAGCTATGAATGGAACCATCACCTAGTTACTGAGTGTTTTATAAAGGATTCTGTCAGACGCTGTGCAGAGGACAGTGATGGATTGATGTGACTAACACATTGTGCGTTCACTTCCCAGTAATTAATAAGAGCCGTCATGGGGGCTGAACAGAAAGCCTTCTGAGTGTATTTACCGGTTGGAAGTGGATTTTCAAAGCATTGTTCAACATGTCAACTCCATCTGTAATTTAAAACTGACTGGACCTTTACTCCATTCTACTATTCTAGTGTTATGTTTTGTCATAAAGATGAAAATGCAACAAAAAATGTTACACAAGACTTTTGTTTTTTGTGCTGCGCGCAAACTGTTGGAGTTGTTCATTGTAGGGATGGGAACGATTAATCGAATATTCGAAATTATTCAGGTATTCGAATAGGAGTTATGAATATCTTTATTGTAAAACAATTTGTTTGGGAGGGGTGCCTAAGTTGATTACATATTATCAAATGGAATAATTCAATGTATACGACAGTACCATAGCTAAGTGTGTTAGGTCTAAAGGTGTGTTTTGCTCCGCTCACCGGTCCCTCACAGCGGGCAGAGCTGCAGGTGCTGATCTCTCTCTCGCGTCCGGTTATACTTCACTCGCGTTTATGTCCAAATCCATCAGATCTAGCTAGTTCTAGCTAATGATATGGCTGCTGCCCCTCCCTACACGCAGATTACGCGGACTCAAAGCTCATCTTATGCCCAAATTCCAGCTGAGAGGGTCTTCTCTACAGCTTGCCTGATTGTGAATCGCCTCCGCACCCGCCTCTCCCCTGAGTAGACATGCTCATATTCTCAAACAAGAATGAGTATTGAATAGCTGCATTCTGTGCATAGGCCCTGTTATAGGTTGTTGATCTCTGTTGTAATAGGGTTACCCTAACCGGTTATGTTGTTTGTGTAGTACCCCCCAAAACCAAGTTATGTTTTAAGCATGAAAGCTGTAGGCCTATAGCTGTCAACTGTTCAAACTGTGATCACCAGTTCAATACATTTGACAAATTCGACTTGGTTTCTATACTTATTTGAACATGTATTTAATTATTTTTCAAAATTAATTAAAGGAGAGGTGTCACGGCCATTTCCACTGATCATAATTCCATTGTTGAGGTCTACTAAAATAGATTTATACTGTGCATTTTTCCAAACTCACATTGGTTTCTCATACAGCATCTCTGTAAACTACGTGTATTCACTGAATTTCACTATTTGCCTTTAACGGCTCGTTGTAGCTCCAAAAGCTCCAGCCCCCACCCTCCCTGTGAGCACAGTGTGCTCTGATTGGTCGGGACGTTGTGAATCGCGCTGAGCTCCGTGGAGGTGTTGCTTCCTTGTTTAGGATACATAGCGAAACACAGCCAAACTCATCCTGAGCACACACAAACTCACATCCGAAGTAAAAACAATAAGTGTGGCTTGATATTGAGTAAGAAAAAGGTTGATAAACGCTGTGAGAATGGGTCTGCAGAGAGAATTTTGCCGCGATCCCAACTGTCTGTTATCAGCCTGCAGCCAGGGAGGAGAAATCAGCTGAACTGCCTGCTCCCTGCACACAGATGTGTGTGTGAGGAAGTCCGTGGATCGGTCAATTTGGACCAATCAGCGGGGGCTTAACGTAACGGCTCCGCGGACGTAACGTAACGGCTCTTCGGGATTGGTCCATTTCGTTCCGGGTACCGCATGACATCAGGGGGTACCCGGAAGAATCAAATGGGCAGTGACGTATCTCCAACGAGGCGTTTTGGGGAGGTATTTTCTGTGTTAGAGTTTTACTCGCTACAGGGTGTACTTTGAGGGTTTTGACTCTGCACACCGTTTACATGCATAAAAACCTTCATAACACACAAGGGGACGGGTAATAACCGGAAAAGCATGACATGGGAGCTTTAATCAAATTTTTTTTTTGTAAACATTTTTCCCAATTGTTTTTCTTTTTTTTATAGGATATGTACATTTCGGTTAATCGGTTAACCGTTTTTTTGGGGGTCGAATATTCAAATATACATTTGCTTTTCAAATTCCCATCCCTAGTTCATTGGTCATTGAACTTCTTGATAACAGTTAGGAGCTCTAGAGCTGCAGAAAAAAGCTTAAAAGTAAACCTTGAGCTTTTTTTCTTTTTGCAAACATCTCTTTGCAAGCTAAAGAAACAACTTTCAGAGCGGGGACTTTAATTATAAATGTGTGCCATTATGAAGAACTATTTCTTCTTAATGGCATACAATTGCAACTCCCATGACATACAGCACGGTCACATGACTTCACCTCACCATCGCTAAGCTAAAGGTGGCTAATGTTGGGCTATGAAGGAACTACAGCACGGTCACATGACTTCACCTCACCACCGCTAAGCTAAAGGTGGCTAATGTTGGGCTATGAAGGAACTACAGCACGGTCACATGACTTCGCGTCGCCACTAATGTTGGGTGTGATGACGATTAGTCATCTCATTTAGACAGAGGGAGCAGAAAGAAAAAACAAGAGTGCCAATGTTTCCCTGGTGCTGAATATCCTCTGATTTGAAAATAAATGGACCTTATGGGAGATACAGTTGCAAAGATATGTATACACTGAGGGTCATCTTTAGTTTTCAAGGTTCAAGGTTCAAGGTTTTATTTTGTCATACGAACATAGTTACAGTGTAGTTATGACGATGAAAATCTTAGGTCACAGGCTCCTCCAACAGTGCAACACAATAAAACATATAAACATAAACATATATTGCAGGTAAATAGTAAATACATAAAGAAAAATAGTTTAAATAGTGAAATAGTGCAATAAGAGTCTAAATGCAAGTTATTGGAATATCAGCGACGTGCAGTCAGTGGAGGCAGGGGAGGCAGAGCCTCACCTGTCATACTCCAATGTAACGGAAAAACAACTAAAGAAAAACGAAATAGTAATAATAATAAAATGTCTCCACTGATCTGTGTTGTAAGTGTGATTTATGTATGATTCTAATCGCTTTTTATAGTCAAAATCAGCAAATTTGCCGAGCTCCGCTACGGGAGCGATGACAAGTGAGGCAGGCACGTGCTCTGCCTCTCGTAAGCCCACAGTAACTTGCTGGAGCACGGGCACTAATTTAGCGCGGGCACTTATTTTGTGAGCGCGCTCAAGCCAGTTACTGTGGGGTGAGGTGAGGCACAGATGAGATCTGCCTCACCTCAGAATGCGTCACCCCACAGAAACTGGCTGGAAAGCGGGCCCTAAGCACATGCCTGTTACCATCTCACTGTAGGTCACCAATGTAATGTATGTAGATCCCTTTATTACATTTATCCTCGCCATCCATAGTCTCTAAATAACTTATTTCACGTATATATGATATTTAGGCTCGCTGGTCTCAACGGCAATGAAAATGCACCAGGGGAGGCAGCCATAACCTCTGCCGCACTGAAGGGGGCGCACGTGAGCCCACAGGTTCTTGTTGCTACTGTAATTCTACGCAGAGACGGTAGACGTAACAACAAACTAGACTTTTCAAACTACAGGAAGATAAGGAGGACTTTTACAAAAAAGTAATAGAGATTGTTGTCCAGAAGGATAGCATGGACTTCATCTTCAAGTCAAGGTAAGACCACATTTGTAATGAAAATGGGATCTTACTAAGAAAGAACAATCCAATATTTAGATTTTGGGTATCCTTTTGTTGAACGGTCTGTTTAAAATGAATCGAAGCATCAGACTAAAAAAGCTTTTGAAAATAACAGAATATTTCGATTAAGGTCAAAATATAATATTTATAAATCTGACTCAGTGAGTCAGTGCCTCACCAGCCATGAACCTCACCGCACGTCACTGTGGAATATGATATATTAGATGAATAATTTCTAAGTAGCAGCCAGATGAATGTTATGGATGTTTCAGCAGTTCAGGTGTTTAACAGTCTTATGCCTGTGGGATGAAGCTGTCCCTGAATCTAGTGGTTTTAGTCCGGATGCTGCGGCACCGCCTGCCAGACGGCAGCAGACGGAACAGTTTGTGGCTGGGGTGATGGGGGTCTTTTATAATCCTGAGGGCTTTCTTCCTGAGCCGCTGGGAGTAGAGGTCCTCCATGGATGGCAGCTCCGTCCTGGTGATGTTCTGTGCAGTTTTCACCACCCTTAGTTGCAGATAGGGTTTTACATTCACTACAGAGCCCTCCTTTAACTAGCTTTGGTGTCTCGCTGCTTACTGGGTGACAGATGATCGGCCGTGGTTCAGTTAGCCCGAGGGAAGTGATCTGTTCTGCTTTTTGAATATTTCAGAGCCCCTTGGCATTTATTCTAGTGGTAATGAGCCTGGACCGTTAGAGAAGACCTTGAAGTCATTATTCCGCAGCTCGTTGAACGAAACTCCAAACAAGAGCATGTGTCATCTGGACTTCCTGTTAGTTTATGTGATTAATGAGTTGACAAAAAAATGTGAAGAAGATACTCCTGAGAGGGGGAGAGATAAGTAATAAACAAGTCCCAGTTTGAGAAAGTAGACAATGATAAATATCTAGTTTGTTCCAGAAGGTTATTTAAGGCAACGAAAAATAACTAACAAAATGAGATATCTGGCTCACTCTGAAGGAGTTCACATTATTCCTTACAAATGCCTTTTCTGATGAAGCTGTGGCCTTTAAATACTTAAAATTTCTGTTTGCTCTTGTGCTGTAAATGCATTATGTTCTTCAGCACGTTTAAGAAAAGTAAAAAAGCCTTGAAAACTATTTGTGGGAATAAAGAAAGACTTTCGTAAGTCTAATGAAGTTTTCAAATATTGGTTGTAAAAAGAGAGACTTGGTAAGGACGAACACGATGAATCCACGTCTTTGTTCTCAAAGACAAAAGCAGACGGGGGGGGGGGGGGTGTTTCTCAATGTCGAGTAAAGCTGCTCCAGAGCCACTATTTCAAGCATACTACATCATCGAGTGCCGCCGAAGTACTGTTCCAATGTCCAGCATACTTGGAATTCTACCGAGCCCGGCGTACTTCGTTTGGAGACATTTCGAGGCTTCACATGTGTAGACTCCGCGGTCTTAAAATCCCCACAATGCTTTGCGCACGGACCAATTTCCCCAAATCTGTGGCGGAAGATGTAAGGCGGGGCCTCTCATATGACGCACACCTGCACACTTGCTAGCCTGTTCCACTCTTCGTTTTCCGAATGCCAGGAAGTATTCTTGCCTAGCTTCTGAAGCAAGACGCTCGGCAGACATGTGCTACCAAGCAAGCGTACTCGACATTGAGAAACACCCAAGTTGACAAGGTCTTACAGAATTCAAACTTCTCGACATGTCAGTTCTTAATGTTTCTGAACTCTGTGATATGTTATGTCTCTTGTAATCTGTGAACTTTTCTGTTCTTCTTTTTGACTCTTTTAATAATGACAGGCTGTCGTGGCCTGACAAGGACATTTCTAATTTTACTTTAACATAAAAAGGCAAATATCCAAATAGGGTCACAAGCTCATGTTTGCCATAAATATAACCGTCAGTATGTCGAACAGATGCTGCGGCTGATATAAATCCCTTCATCAGACGGGCTCTGGGCTCCAGATGAGCTGATGTCTCCGCAGACCTGTTCATCAGCATCTTGCCGCCCTGAAGACAAATACATCTCACAAGAGGTTACAGCTGTCCTCTCATTCTTTCTGGATGATTATATAAATGTCTACAAGTACTCTTTCAGCCTAAAGTGGTGCTGGAGTGAGTATTAAAACCAGAAATGAGTCAGCATTTTAGGTTTGTTACGAATTCGGTAGTTCATCAAGTTTTTGGTTATCCTGAAATAAGGTCTGTGGTTAACACAAGCTAAAGAAATGTTAACGTGTTCTACAACATGAAATACTTCAGTAAATACCCCACTGGTGAATTTAAAAACAGAGGTGTAGTGAAGTGTCTAAATAAGACGACTAAACGTTATCACGCCCAAAATTAGCCTTTTATCTGAAAAACACTTTAAAAAACGTTTTAAAATGTTAAATGTTTTGCCTCACAGTTACGATTAAAAATAACTGAGTAATTGACCAACTCTAAGGAAGATTTCAGTGTCTGGATTTTATTTTTGTCAAATTTCATTAAGGAAACCATTACATAAATGACTGTGATGTGTTTTGCCCAGCAGTGACGTCGGCTCGGTTACTCCTGCTATGATTAGACATTCACTGTTGAGGTAACGCGGTTAGCGGAAGGTCCATTTACTTCCAATCAGGTCTCTTTTCTTCATTTTGCACAATTAAACAACCACTATATGTAGAAAGTATGATGTTATTATAGCTTGGTTAATCATTTCTGGATTCAGTTGTTCCTGCTGGTCATATTTTTGTATCACTGTACAGGTGGATTTGACATCATGTGTCTCAATTAGCCATTTATGATTTGAAAGTGGATACTTATCTATGAATGATGATGGAAAAGGCTTTCAGTGTATTTTAATAACCTCTTTGTGTGCTTATTAACTACAGCGACCTCCACGTTCTTACTTTCCTTTTCACTGCATCAATGTCACTCCTGCTGAACATACATTACTAATGCAGATGACTTGCATATGAGCCTAATTAAATAGAAGCAGGGTCACGGAAGTCCAGCGTAATATAATGAAGTGTGTACAGCAGATCACATTTTTAATCTAAATTAGATTAAACTTTTTGTCTTTTGGGCGGCAGTGATATTGTCTATTGAAACAGTGTAATCAACTATAGTTTATCTGTTCAATAGTTTATCTGTCTTTTTCCCACACAAGTAGTTTTACTCATGGTTTAAATATATGAGGAGATTTGGAGGATCTGAATCATTTTAGGCATAGACCTACCACAAAGAGATAAAATCACCAGGTCAGGGGGGGCAAAACATTGATATATCAATCCATATTCTTCAGGACATTTTCAATAGCAGCCTACGCACTAAGAAAATGGCTGACAAATGTATTATTCTGTGGTTTATGCCTTAATCAGGGACTGCCCTAGATGCTAACATATTAGCACATATTAGCACGCTGATGGTGTCTCCAGATTTAGTACAGTATCGTGTAGGGAGAGTTTTTAGCGGGAAATAATGTTCTGCTGTTTTTGTGTCTGTTATGGTCTGACGTGACCATTTTGCACGGTTGTAGGTGACCCCTTAATACCAAAAAGTGTTGTGTGGTACATGCATCAAAAGCCTTTTGTAAAGGATATTGTATTATCTACAGTCTGGAGACATTATGTTAAACAAGCATCAGGCAGTAAGGATTGTAAGGCTTCATCTAACTGAAGCGTGCATATTATACTGGGTTCTCTTTGTGCCGTGGAGAAAAAAAGTAGATCCCAAATTGTCTTCTTAACATTTCACAACGTTAAACACATCAGTCATGTGATTGGTGTTAAAAAACTGCCACAGTGCGACAATTTCACAACATAAATGTCGTTTTATACTTCTTTTTGGGAGTGTATTTAATTGAGAAAATGTTGCGTAGGAGTGTGTTTGATGTGTTTGCAGTCCTGTCCCATCAGTTGATGATGTGGGGGAAACTTCTGAAGCAATTGGAGACAGGACTCAGAGAGACACGAGGAGAGCTGGAGCTTTGATGGCAAACACTGACGGTTTATTTGGAGCGTCGGCCGGAGAATTGACAAGACATGTCACGGGCCACGATCAGACCACACGGTTGAGATGCCAAATCAATTCTGAAGAGCTCTTCTGTAGTTCAACGTTTTAACTAGTTCGGAGTGTAATAATCAACATTCTTTATCAGCGAGACTAAACAAATATGTACCCTGAATCTAACTAGAGCTTTCGTCTATAGAAAAGAATGTGCGCCAGGAAATCTACGTTCCAGAGAAAAGAAGATGTCCCTGAACAATAAACGACCTCATGGCAGCTTGTGCTCGGTCATAAGCTGGCAACAACAATGCGCCCAAGCTGCCTCTCCTTAAGAGAGATGGCAGCAATACCCAAGGCCTTAGAACTATGCCATGGGAAAAGAGACAGTGAAGGGAGAAAACGATGGGTGTCTAATACCTAAGCAAATTATTCCCGAAC
This sequence comes from Trematomus bernacchii, assembly GCF_902827165.1. NCBI lineage: Eukaryota > Metazoa > Chordata > Actinopteri > Perciformes > Nototheniidae > Trematomus > Trematomus bernacchii. The sequence continues at coordinate 1,232,575 of NW_022987739.1, read as the reverse complement.
AGATATGTCTGATTTTGCAGAAATCTACAATTGAGAGCAAAGGAGGTTTTATAAAAGTTAAAAAAAATGACATATTACATTCAGAATTTATAAAATGCTTTCTTATTTTATTTTTAGAGCTTTACCCGGTGCAGTTTCCTCCCCAGGTGTTGTGTGATTATGAATAAAGTGCTTTCAGAGCAGCAGCCTCAGCAGGGTTTCTGCAGAAGTGCACCATCTGTTGGCACGTTAGCCGAGCGCTGACATGCAGACTGGCAGCTGGAGAAATTCTCGCTTTGGGCTAAATTGGCTGAGACACAAAGACAGGTAATGCAAAATGATGGGGAGCTCTATGCAGTGTAAATGTGAGCGCTGGTGGCAGCAGTGTGTCACAGCTGTCACTTAGCTGCTTTAAAAGTCCAGGCGCTAAGTGACAGATTTACTAAGAGCATGAAATCATGGACAGCAGCAGAGAGGAAAACCAGGGAGATCCTGCAGGAGGAGATGGAAAGGAGACAATAGTAATTTCTTAATGTTTGGTGTGTTCACTCTGAGTAGGAGTGTAGTGTTGTGTGGCAACACAGTCTCACGGCATTTCGTGTTATAGTCACGAAATTAATCTATTGATTCGTGTTCACCAACACGATTTCGCCATTTTTTTCGTGTCACACAGAACGATTTTAAAAGCAATGTAAATAATAACAAATTAGAAGGAAAAAGACATTTAAAAAAAATACAGATTTAAGTATTCTGACACAGAACGATTTTAGAAGCAATGTATTTATATTGGTAGTATGTTTCGTGCCTGCACCAAATAATAACAAATTAGAAGGAAAAAAAGATGACATAAAATACAGATGTCAGTATTCTGAGGCTCTGAGCCATTTCTTTTCCTCACTGACGGCAAAAAAACTCAGACATTATACAATTTAAAATAAAAGGGATAGGGTTAGGCTTAGGGCAAGATATTGAGTAAGAACATGTTTTTATGAACCACACAGCTTCCGGTCTTCCAAGACCCGACCGGACAAAAAGACGTGGTGCAGGCACGAAACATACTACCAATAGAAATACATTGCATTTAAAATCGTTCTGTGTGACACGAAAAAAATGTGAAAATCGTGTTGGTGAACACGAATCAATAGATTAAATTAATTTCGTGACTAATAACACAAAATGCCGTGAGACTGGGTTGTGTGTGTTGATGATGTGGTTGAAAAACTGCCAGGAGCTTCCTGGTGGAGGCCGTTGCTGGTGTAGTGATATCATTTGATCAGAATCAGAATAATGTAATCTTCCAGGTAATCAAGTGGTGCAGTGATAATGTATTTTTGTAAGCAGTCCCGAAAGTTAACCTCACAAGGGCTTTCTTGACAACAAAAAAACTGTATTTTTCCATGTGAATTTGCAGCTTCACCTCGCCATCACTAAGCTAAAGGCGGCTAATGTTGCGCTATAAAGGAACTACAGCACGGTCACATGACTTCACGTCACCACCGCTAAGCTAAAGGCGGCTAATGTTGCGCTATAAAGGAACTACAGCACGGTCACATGACTTCACGTCACCACCGCTAAGCTAAAGGCGGCTAATGTTGCGCTATAAAGGAACTACAGCACGGTCACATGACTTCACGTCACCACCGCTAAGCTAAAGACGGCTAATGTTGCGCTATAAAGGAACTACAGCACGGTCACATGACTTCACGTCACCACCGCTAAGCTAAAGGCGGCTAATGTTGGGCTATAAAGGAACTACAGCACGGTCACATGACTTCACTTCACAACCGCTTAGCTATAGGGGGCTAAGGTTTAGTAGTCTGATTTAGTCCCTTGTTAGCAACTGTCGATTTTATGACACGTAGAAGATTTGGACATTCACAAGTGGCATTGTGTTTTTGTTTTCCTGACATTTTACTTCCTAGAACAAACCTTTAAACATTACAACAGCTAACATGCTAAACTAAGATAGGGGAACATAGTGACATATTAGCAGGCTGAAGCTCAAGTAATTGCTTAAGTTTAGGCACGTACATCTGCTAAAATGGCTTCAGATAAGGTTTGTTAAAACAGGTGTCCTGTGAAAAGGTCTTAAATATGCAGCTAGCTACTTGCATGATAACATATAAAAACACTAAGGCTTACTGTAAGCTACATGTCCCTCGCTATAAATCTAAAATACCCTATCTTCACCAGCTATTGATCATTAATATAACACAAGAGACAGCATTTTAATTTTATTTACAGGGTAGCATCTATAAAATAAAGTTACAAAACGTTAACAACAGACCTTACCTCAGGATAAGAACCAAAAACACATTCAGAAAACCATTGACTTCATGACCACCAGAAGAACTTTTTGTATCTCAGCCTGTGGAGTGAGACTGTGGAACAGTGTGAATGTGGAGCTAAAGCGATGTCCAGACATTAACCAGTTCAAGAGGAAATACAGAGAAATTATTTTCTCGAGGTACAGGGATGGGGAAGGTGTTTGACTATGTGTGAGTATGTAGGTGTGTGTATATGTGCATATATGTATGTGTGTGTGTATGTACATATGTGTATATGTATATATGTCAATCAACAGGTAAAGCAGATTAATAATAATTATAATTATTGCAGATTATAGATTATAAATCATTTATTTGAGATTAAGTAAATTATACTTCTTCCCTCTCCTTGTCGAACACTAGATGTGGGACTGTTTATGTTGCTACTGTAATGCTGTTGTTGTTGTAAATGTCATTTTTTGTTTTGATTTCTCTTACATGACTATGCACTGCAACATTTGTTTTGTTTTGTATTTATTTATTATTTTACTTGTTCGAAATAAAATGTATCGATCAAATGACGAGGAGGAAGTCTTTGGTGAAAAGAAAGGGTTTATATTGAGCTGTGATTGAATCCTTATAAAGTAATGCACCCCCACTGCTAATAACACACTGGTTCTTCCTCTTTGTGTCAGACCTGTGTTTCCTGCTCAGCTGTTGATGAGGTTTTGGCCTTTTTTTGTATGTGTGGGATTATCTTCTGTCTCCAGGTTAGATAGGAAACATTGGAGTTTGGGGATAGAGCTCCACAGCGCTTCATCTTGCTCACATCAGGGGTAGAAGCAGCGCTGGTTTATCAGTTAATTGCATTCATCTGCCTTCCCAGTTGTAATTCACTTCTTAATTAGTCGGCAGGAGTGAAAACCAGCAGGGATAAGAGGGATTGAACATCAGCGGACTACTGCGAACTTCCTCTGATATTCTACACAAATCATATAAATGCATTATTTCTGCATTCAGGAGAACACACATCGAGGTGTTTTGTGACAGCACTTATAGTAATGAAGACTAATGAGCGATCATTATTACCAAGCACGGCTCCACAGCAGCAGCTTTTTACTCTGGACAACAAAGAGTCATTGATCTAACAGAGGCAGGTACAGTATGGGGCCTCAATGAGGGTTTTGATCAATAACTATTTCTCTCTTTCTTTTTCTCCACAGTTAAACCAATTGTTATAGATGTGGGCATATTTGTGAACAGCATTGGACCTGTGTCTTCAATCAATATGGTAAGTCAACAAATAAATCCCTTTGTTTGAACTGTTTTGTTTACACTCACACAGCTCTGCATCTGTCGTCATGGTGCCGGAAAGTTATTTTGTCTGAAACCAGAGCCCAGTCTGCTCTGATTGGTTAGCTGGACGGCTCTGTTGTGATTGGTCAAATGCTTAGAGATGTCCCGCCCCTTAGCCTATCACATACAATGTGTTGGAGCGCTAGCCAGTAGATGGGCAAGTGTTACATCGTGATGTCAATTTGTTCTGGAAGTCAACAAAGGAGTCCAATGGAGGCGTTTCAGTTTGGGAGAGAAACTCCCTCCTAAACTCCCTTCTAACTTTATTCACCTCAGATTTGCAAAACACCTGATTTTAACATTGTGTACTAAGACATAAAATACATCAGTAAATACCCCACTGGGGAATTTGCCAACAAGTGTCTAAATGAGACGACTAAACGTCATCACCTCCCACATTAGCCGCCTTTAGCTTTAGCAGTGGCCCTGCGCAGCCATGTGACTGCGATGTCGTTCTTTTATAGCCTTACGTTAGTTTTCACTTCTGGTGATTTCATTTACGCTTCCAAAATCCTGAAGTGGTATTAATATGTGGAGATTATCCTGCTGAACAAATCGTGTTAAGAATCATAAACATGCGTTTGCCTCAGAGATTATTTTCTACAATAAAGTGTATTCCAATGGAAAACTCAGCCGGATATTCGGCCCGCGCGGGGGGGGGGCGTAATAATCAGCAGCGAACCGCTTCAACACGTGTATTTCGGTTTATTCACTGCATTAATTTTGTTATTCTACAGTATTGTTGTTTTATAGTTATTTGTTAATGTATATAACCCAATTTGTGTTCTTTGAAATTGAAAAGGATATTGCATTGTGTTTGTTACTTTCGTTGCAGTTGTATATGTCTTAAGTGTAATTTGGCTTGGCTTCCTATTTTGTATAGACATGCGTTTATTTTGAAGGAGAGTTAGCGCTGTTGACAGGAAGTTGTTGTTGCTATGGAAACAACGCGACGGAGATTAACGGAGAAAAGTAATATCTACATATAAAGACGGAGAAAGTAAACGATAACGTCTATGGTTAAGTGTTAGCACCCCCCCGAAGAGGCACAAGCTCTTACGTTGATATTGGAGTTTTCAATAAATTCAATTTTGTAGCCGCAGTGCAGTACGGTACAGCCCTACTTGTGATGCTAACTTTCGGGTTGGCCTACAAAAATGTGTGATCCCTGTCCATAAGCAACTTCATGTAATACTGGGTTTTGAGTGCATATTTAGTGCTACTAAACTACAATAAATCTACACCCCTCTGTGTGACAAGCTAATTTTAAGCCCCATTGTTGGAGAACTATTCATATACAGTATCAGCTGTCGTTCTCTTATTGTTTCTAATTACAATGCAGAGTATAATCCTGGGTGTCATGACTCTGCCAGGAGACAGATGGTGATTAATTTCCTTTGCTTTAGGGAATAACGTCTGAAGAAATGACATAACTTCCACATCGAATGAACAATCAAAGAGGGAAGTATTCTGAACGTTTGAACGAAAGGGGCTTATTAATGTCCATTAGCCCAGTAAAGCTTTGCATGGGGTCTTATGATATAACTGCACACATGCTGAGGCATCTTTGGTGCACCTCTTACTGAGGCTGAGTATCTGCGTAGAGATCATCAGATATCTGCATAACTCTTGGTTTTATTTTGTATTAATAAATATAATTAAAACCCTTTTCCTCTACGAATAATACAAGGGGACCTCACGTGATTTATAATAACCGCCAAGTTTGTGTTATGTGAGAGACGTTTACTGACATTTCACCAGAATATGTCAAAGCTCTGCATAATACCCACTTTTTGTATTTGATATATTAAACTGTACATCATTCGCAGTTAATATTATACATTTTGTTTCATGAAAGGCCTATTTATGCTTTTGCATATTTTACAAGTAAAAATACTTTTTCTAAATGCTAATGGATACCAGTGTTACATTTATTTAATGCAGGCACTAATTAAAAAACATGCTTTTTGCAGCAATTAACTTTATTTCTCAATTCTGAAAATGTCACAGCAGGTGGCTAAATTGCAATCTCCTGCTGCACACACACACACGCACGCATGCACGCACGCACGCACGCACGCACGCACGCACACACACACACACACACACACACACACGGAAATCGCGCTCCATTTAAGACGGGGCCTCGCATATGACACACACCTGTTAGCCTGTTCCACCACTCTTCGTTTTCCGAGGCTAGGAAGGATTCTTGCCTCGCTTCTAAAGAACCTGACTCGGAAGACATGTCCTACCAAGGAAGGGTCCTCGACATTGAGAAACACCCACTTACTCACTCACTCACTCACTCACTCCCTTCCTTTATGGCTAACTAGGCTTGCTTAGCATTAGCATGGCTCTGACTAGGTGCAGTTTCCCACTGGATTTCTACAGACATCGAAAAATAAAGGTATTTATACAAACATAAGAAGATTTATAAAATATAAAACAAAAAATACAATAAAAATATATTTAGAGTTACAAAGTAAATGAACAGAACTTGGAGAAGGCAGCTTCTTTGAATTCATGGAGAAGCTGTTTTTACACTCCTGGGTCACACGGTGTCCAAAGCAACCTTCTGCAATCGAGGACCTCCTGCCAAACCAGAAGCCAAACCAGAAGCTGGAGCCAGCCCGATGCTAACCCCCCACCGCAGGGAGAGCTATCACACACTGCCCAAGAAACACACTCTCCATGCCAGTTCATTTCCCCCTGTGTTAGAGAGCTGCTGGCAGGATGTCCGCAGCATCGTATTTTCCCTAGCAGCTCAATATTAATTTGTTATTTCCTCATATTTGCAGCTCACTGTAATTGTTTGGCTCCCACCTGCAGTGAGGGAAAACGTCCTTGAAAATGTTTCAATAACTCCCAAACAATGTCCCTTCTACACGTGTGTCTTACGCAGTGGTGGAAGGTAATTGGGTATATAATAATAATAATAATTTAGATTTATATAGCGCCTTTCAGGGGACCCAAGGTTGCTTTACAGAAAAAACAGTAGTACATTTTTTTTAAAACAGTCAATTTGTATATGTTTACATTTAGAAGCCATAATTCCCTTTGTACTTACTTTATTTATTCATCAACTAACATTTAAACATATAACTATAGGTTAAGATATCCAGCAGCAGTATACAAAGTAATTAAGAAGACACAGATTTACCAGCAGTGATGCACATGAATGCATCAATAATGTTAATACAGTAATTTAATATGATTATGGTGCTACTTAAGAGCATACTGTATAAAGATGTCATTACTTTTGTACTTTTACTCAAACAGGAATAATTATCCTGATGTTCAGGTGTATATCAGTATGTAGTGTCTCTACTTTAAAGAGTCCTCTCCTGCTGATGTTCAGGTGTATATCAGTATGTAGTGTCTCTACTTTAAAGAGTCCTCTCCTGCTGATGTTCAGGTGTATATCAGTATGTAGTGTCTCTACTTTAAAGAGTCCTCTCCTGCTGATGTTCAGGTGTATATCAGTATGTAGTGTCTCTACTTTAAAGAGTCCTCTCCTGCTGATGTTCAGGTGTATATCAGTATGTAGTGTCTCTACTTTAAAGAGTCCTCTCCTGCTGATGTTCAGGTATATATCAGTATGTAGTGTCTCTACTTGAAAGAGTCCTCTCCTGCTGATGTTCAGGTGTATATCAGTATGTAGTGTCTCTACTTTAAAGAGTCCTCTCCTGCTGATGTTCAGGTGTATATCAGTATGTAGTGTCTCTACTTTAAAGAGTCCTCTCCTGCTGATGTTCAGGTGTATATCAGTATGTAGTGTCTCTACTTTAAAGAGTCCTCTCCTGCTGATGTTCAGGTATATATCAGTATGTAGTGTCTCTACTTTAAAGAGTCCTCTCCTGCTGATGTTCAGGTGTATATCAGTATGTAGTGTCTCTACTTGAAAGAGTCCTCTCCTGCTGATGTTCAGGTGTATATCAGTATGTAGTGTCTCTACTTTAAAGAGTCCTCTCCTGCTGATGTTCAGATGTATATCAGTATGTAGTGTCTCTACTTTAAAGAGTCCTCTCCTGCTGATGTTCAGGTGTATATCAGTATGTAGTGTCTCTTCTTTAAAGAGTCCTCTCCTGCTGATGTTCAGGTGTATATCAGTATGTAGTGTCTCTTCTTTAAAGAGTCCTCTCCTGCTGATGTTCAGGTGTATATCAGTATGTAGTGTCTCTACTTTAAAGAGTCCTCTCCTGCTGATGTTCAGGTGTATATCAGTATGTAGTGTCTCTACTTTAAAGAGTTCTCTCCTGCTGATGTTCAGGTGTATATCAGTATGTAGTGTCTCTACTTTAAAGAGTCCTCTCCTGCTGATGTTCAGGTGAATATCAGTATGTTGTGTCTCTACTTTAAAGAGTCCTCTCCTGCTGATGTTCAGGTGTATATCAGTATGTAGTGTCTCTACTGTGACATGTCTCCATGCTTTAATGTTCAAAAAGCTCTTTATTTCTCTCATACTGCCTGTGCTGCAGCACCTCTTTTCACCCTCTGTCTGAAACCAGAGCCCAGTCTGCTCTGATTGGTTAGCTGGCCAGCTCTGTTGTGATTGGTCAACCACTTAGGCTAAGGGGCGGGACATCTCTATCACGTACAATGTGTTGGAGCGCTAGCCAATAGAAGCTTGAGTATGTGGGAGAGAAACTCAGAATAAGGATCTTTTTCTAAAGTCAATATGTGTTTACTTTTTCCTTTATTGTCTTATTTCAGGGAAGCTAGTGTGAACCCTTCTTGCCAGTTTTAATGTGCACTTGATGTTATAAAGACATATCAACTAGATGCATATTTGTATCGTTTTGTGCAGATTATTGTTACCCAAAACCTGCAAAGAATTAATGTATGTGCCTACCTTATGATTGCTTTAATTTAGAAAATATCTCACTAGTATACTTGAAGACATTAGTTGAGTGAAATGTGAAAGGGCAGAATCGTGAAAGGTCCACTAAAACCAATAAAGAGAAAAGGCTTCTTGTTTTTTTCATATGTTCCTCATTTGCAGTCCTGGCAGCCGCAGCACAGAAATCCCATTTTAATTTCTCCTTGATGGCGTGAAATGTCAACAAATGTTTTAACACAATGGGAGTGCTTTAACCTTTTAAACTGTGAAGAAAGAAGGAGTCAGCTTCTGTGACGAACGCATTAATAATACATTCAGACTTTGGGGTTATCTCTCCCTTCCATCTTGAAAGGCAGTTTCCGGAGGTAGAAAATCTTTAAAGAAAAGCGCTGCACAACCACCGTGGTTTATGTGTGTTAGGCTGAAGAATATATAAAAAGGCATTGTTGAGGAGAACAAATGATGTCAAGGGTTAATTGGATTAATTGACCTGTGACAAGTCAAAGTCAACTTTATTGTCAATCTTCCAGTTTGTGTGTACAGACAGAGAGATCGAAATACCGTTTCCCACAATCCCGAATATAAAAACAAATGTATATCAAAAATATGTGTGCAAATATGTATATATATATACACAGAATCAAAGACACATTTTGACATGTGCACACATTAAGACCTAAATAAAAACACAACAATCAATATATACAAAATAACAGTCACTTCAATATTTGAGAATGTACATTAGTGCAGATTGTCCATAGAATGTGCATTATTGCCAGATTGTCCATGGCAGCGTAAAAAGTAATAAATAATGCACAACGAAAACAAGTCTGTGACATTAAGATTTACCTGCAGGGCAGAGCAGCATGTTGTTAACAACCTACATCCATTTATTTATTTACTACACAAAGGGTGAAGGGGGAGGAGAGCCTTTCCCAGCATGCAGCGGGTCAAAGGAACAGTTTGCAATAGAGTGGTAAAGGAATGAGTCGTAATCCCAGAAATGGAAAATGTATTCATCAGCTGCATACGTATAAAGTCATTAAACGTAGCCCCACATTTATCAACAAACATTAATGCATCAATGATCATAATCCAGTCATTTAATATATACGATTCTGAAATGGGACGAGACATAACTAATACCTATGTCTTTTTTTAAAACATAATCATTACTTCTAAAGTAAAATATCTGCCGCCTCAGCCCTCCGAAATAAAGGAAATTAAACGGTGGTACTACAATTTCTTCCCATTGACTTACATTGGGAAAGATACGTCTGTAAATCAGCATATGGTCGTCATTTTGACTAAATCAACTACGGACACCTTTATATCCCTTATTTAAATCATTAGGGTCTCAAAGTTGGAAAATGCGCTAAATTCTGAATCCAGAGTTACTTTTCTTGATTTGGTTGGATGTTGGTTTGACTTGATGTTAAATCGATTGCTTTTCCTTGGGTTCCCTGCAAAAATATTCATATAGATAGATAGATAGATAGATAGATAGATAGATAGATAGATAGATGGATGGATGGATGGATGGATGGATGGATAGATAGATCTGAAAACATATTTATATATACATGTGGAAATACAAAACATGATTGCAATGCATGATTATTCGGTGCTGGAAAATCAATGGCTTTTTAATTTCAAACTCAGATGGAACAGATTTACTTCCATAGTCTCGCCTCTGACGCCAGTTCTCTTTACACATCCATGGTGTTTTCTTGAAATACGGCACCCGAAATCACACTGTACCGTAACATGTTGCACTTGATAAAAGCAGCAGCAGCAGCAGCTCATGCCAGGTGGAGGCTGAGAGTTTGTCTCCTCACGGTGGATGACCTTCAGTTTGCAGTAATGAGGACACGCAGAGAGACCTGCAGCTGAAGAAGGAGCAGGAAGTCTCTGAGCTTAGTACAGATACAGCATGTTCTGATGTATAATCATCAGCTGCACACCCGAGACGCATGCACTGCCCCAGTTTACTGTTTTTGGTTCAATGACTGGGACTTTCAGAAGTTAACTATCTCAGTTTAATATACCAGATTTCATCAGGAGGATTATTACTTGCCTGCAAATGTGAATATTCTGAATATTTAATGTCTGAAAAATGGAATTGGCTACCTTGAATCAGAATACTTCATTTGTCCTGGCGTAATGTGACACTTGCTCCACTTTAAAGTTTAAATAAAGATACAATAAAAATATGTGTATAAACAAAATAAGTAAAATAGTGTAATAAAAAGATAAAATAAAAAAGTATTTATTTCAATGTAAAAGTAAGAAACAAAAGAAAGGTCCAATAAAATGTAAACTTAAAAAATGTGGAAATGATACTACAGGAAGGATAACAGCACATTGAAATGTTAAAACAATAATATAAGGTACTGCACAAATACAAATACAAATATTTAGTTTTATGACACAAGTAGTAAAGCTATAAAATCTACTGGAGAAAACATACGTAAAGTACACAGGAAAAGTACAGTTGAGCATGTTTTCACTAATATCGTGTCCAACCCAACAAAAAGCTTTAAAATAAACAATATGTTTCTTATATTACCTAAAACCCAAATATCATCTGTTATTATCAACACAATGTTATATCACACCCTAGATCAGGGATGGGCAAATGGTGGCCCGGGGGCGTCCACTAGACTCCTAGTTACGTCGCGAGCTGTGTACATGATTTCGTTCGGCAGCCAAATACCGCAAAATAATCTGTGACGCGTTTGTGTGTATTGTGTTTGTTTCCCGGGGAAACACTCACAAGAAACACCGGCTGTTGTTATGCCTGCTGTGACGTTAAGTTACCACTTGTAATGATGCCGTTACAAGCTTCAAAGTTGTATTTAACATCTGAATTTGGCGAAACGAGTTTATTATTCTAAAAACCAAGACTTTGTTTATTTGAAATCAGATGAAAACAAACTGTCACGGACCCTGCCGTGTTTTCTATGATGACTATACGCTTTTCATTCATAATTTCAGCAGGAGGGAGGGGGAGCGGCGCTGAGGAACAGCAGAGTGCGGGTTGACAGGTGTCTGTGTTGACATTCCCCTTATTGTGGAATAAGGGGAATGCAGACAGGCTCCAAGTGTCTTAGGCTCAAGTTAGACAACTAATGTCTGGGTTAGTGTTCATGACTTCATGTTTATGTCATCTTAATGGTTAATCTCAATGCACACACATTTTCCGTGATTTCCAATAGTTTAAAATAGTTGTATTCCACTGTTAAATAACCTGTTCAACACAAACATGCCACTAGTAAAAATTAAATAACATTTCTGTGAACTGATATTTGTTTAGTGAGCTTATTAGAGGATGTTCCCTGAAAGATTGAAAATGTCAATGAAGATGTCAGACTTAGTATATTTGTTAAAGGAGAGGTGTCATGCTTTTCCGGTTATTACCCGTCCCCTTGTATGAAGGTTTTTATGCATGTAAACGGTGTGCAGAGTCAAAACCCTCAAAGTACACCCTGTAGCGAGTAAAACTCTAACACAGAAAATACCTCCCCAAAACGCCTCGTTGGAGATACGTCATTGTCCATTTGATTCTTCCGGGTACGGCATGACCCGTACCCGGAACAAAATGGACCAATCCGTGGAGCCGTTACGTTACGTCCGCGGAGCCGTTACGTTACGTCCGCGCTGATTGGTCCAAATTGACCAATCCACGGACTCCCTCACACACACATCTGTGTGCAGGGAGCAGACAGCTCAGCTGATTTCTCCTCCCTGGCTGCAGGCTGATAACAGACAGTTGGGATCGCGGCGAAATTCTCTCTGCAGACCCATTCTCACAGCGTTTATCAACCTTTTTCTTACTCAATATCAAGCCACTATTGTTTTTACTTCGGCTGTGAGTTTGTGTGTGCTCAGGATGAGTTTGGCTGTGTTTCGCTATGTATCCTAAACAAGGAAACAACACCTCCACGGAGCTCAGCGCGATTCACAACGTCCCGACCAATCAGAGCACACTGTGCTCACAGGGAGGGTGGGGGCTGGAGCTTTTGGAGCTACAACGAGCCGTTAAAGGCAGAGTGAAATTCAGTGAATACACGTAGTTTACAGAGATGCTGTATGAGAAACCAATGTGAGTTTGGAAAATTGCACAATATAAATCTATTTTAGTATACCTCAACAATGGAATTATGATCAGTGGAAATGGCCATGACACCTCTCCTTTAATAATTACATACAACACATGGAATTTGTGTGTTTGTGTTCCAAGTGAATCTGCGGCCCCCTGGTGGCCAGTACATAAATTATGTGGCCCCACCACCATCCAAGTTGCCCATCCCTACCCTAGATAATGTCTTAAAAAATATATAAAACATACAATTCCATGCAGGAGAAACATTAATAATTGTTTTTTATTTAACTTGTATGCCTGCATATACATAATGTCATGATTTAAGTTTGTCCTACCTCCCACACAGTCTTTAGTTCATCTAAAAACTCTGCAGAAATCATTAATAATGCCTTGTTTACACCAAGACACATGAAGGTCAGTGGAATAAGACTCTGCTGTGTTTGCACAGAATGAAAAGCTGAAGTCATCATGGCCGCCTCGACGTCTGATTTGAATTCTCATTTTAAAACGTTTGAGTGGTGGAGTAATTCCCCACATATCAGAGTGCACATTAAGCCATGTGCAGATTTACCATAATGAGTCATTTGTCTTCATGATTGATGGGAACAGTATACCATTATAAGAGTAAATGTGTTCAGCGTGACCAAACTAAACACCTTTTTAGACAGGAGAGAATTATAATTGATGGAATTAAATATTAAATAAGTAAACCCATAAAGCATAATGTGGAAAAAAATCACTGTAAACAGATATTAACTATATAGATTGTTTAGGGTACTAAAAGAGACGATTCCCTTAAAGAAGGAACCCCCCTGTGTACCACTCAACATGGTACAATGTACAGGGTTCTTACGGTCATTAAATACCTGGAAAAGTCATGGAAATTCAAAATGCAAATTCCAGGCCCTGGAAAAGTTATGGAAAATAATATTTTTCCCAAAGTTTTGGAAAAGTCATGGAAATGTAACTAAAGTTGCATCAAATATAATTTATATTTTAGCTAATCGCCGAAATAGTAATACTATAACGATAATAAATACTGTATCGTATAGTAATGGCATTTAACTGTTGAGGTATTTTGCTGGTGAGAGATTTTAGTGGCTTTAGCGTGTAGAAGCTAGTAAGCCTATTTGATTTGTTTTAGATAGGCACAACATGTTTCATATGCAGACCTTATTTTCCTGTTCCATGTTAAAATAAACCATTTTCAGTGGTACCGCTGAGAAAGAGTAATTTTTTGGTCATGGAAAATTAGGTAAAGATCATGGAGAAGTCATGGAAAAGTCATTGAAAATCATTGGTGAAAAAGTGTATGAACCCTGAATGTAGTGGTGCAGGAATAAATCCCAAAACCCCGAAACGAGTCAGCATTTTAGAACTTCCTGTCCTCTGGTCTCGTAGTCAATGGTGTCTCTCATCAAAAAGTAATAGGATGTTTCACATTAAACCTCAGTATATTGCAGAAAATAGTGTCTATTTATGATACCTACACGTTTTGTTGAACAGGATAATCTCCACATATTACCACTTTATGACCACCGCTAAGCTAAAGGTTGCTAATGTTGAGCGTGATGACGTTTAGTCGTCTCATTTAGACACTTGTTAGCAAGGGGTATTTACTGACGAATTTGTCAGTAAAATGTTACAATCTCTTGAGCTTGTGTTAACCACAGAACTTATTTCAGACCAACAACCAAAAACACATTTAAAAAAACATTGACTTCCAGGCGGATAACAGGAAGTGCTAATATGCTGACTGATTTCCAAGTTTAAGACTTCATCCTACACCTCTCTATACAGCTTGTACTTCAACAGTAATAAACATCTGTCATTGCTTCATGTCTCAGGAAATCATTTGTTCTTGTTCAGTTTAAAGCAATATATCATGAGGGGTCTGTTCCCACTGTGCAGCTTTGATTTTACTGTGAGTATATACAGTACCTCTACAATAGCAGCTCCTCTGAGTCAGCTGAGGTGAAAGACCCATTCTGTTCTCATCAAAGCCTCCTCGTATAGCGGCTGAAAGCAGCTGCAGGGGGGAGGAAGTGATCGATTCTCTTTCAGCATAGTTCAAATGTCTTTCTATCATAAGAGAATACAAATGTTTATATCTTAAATGATCCCATCTGCAATCCTGTGTCCCGTTGTGATTACTCAAGCTTATTTTACTTCTATTTATTTGATTTTCAGCACTTTTTCTCCAGCGGTCATTAAATGCTGTTCAGTTTCTTTAAGCTATTAAAGGTCACGAGCCCCCAGTGCTTCTCTTGATAACAGCCTTCTTTCTAATTGGGAGCTATTCAAACTGGTGCACTGGATAAAGGTCAAATTGATTTCAGGCGGTGGCAGTAGAATGAAAACGTGGACAATGGAGACTATTAGTCATTTCATTATGCTGTACATCTGTATCTGTATTGTTGGACCCTAAGAACTCAACTGTTGCTGAAGGGGTTTCTCTGAGCCGGTTGATGCCCCTCTGAGCTCGCACAGCGGAGAGCCGGAGAAGTTACCAAGTAAGGACTAGTCTTTAATTACAGCCCTGGTACATTTCAAATCGAACTTAAATGGCAATCTGAGACAGTAAACTTCTATCAAGGCAACTCAGGGGCTACAGACACTAAAAACATGCGTGTCTAGCACACAATTTAATATTAATTATAAATCAGCGTGAAGGAGTTCAAGTATCTCGGGGTCTTGTTCTCGAGTGAGGGAACAATGGAGCGTGAGATGGGCCGGAGAATCGGAGCAGCGGGAGCGGTACTGCAGTCGCTTTACCACACCATTGTGACGAAAAGAGAGCTGAGCCAGAAGGCAAAGCTCTCTGTCCATTTTCGTTCCTACCCTCACCTATGGTCATGAAGGATGGGTCATGACCGAAAGAACGAGATCGCGGATACAAGCGGCCGAGATGTGTTTTCTCCGCAGGGTGGCTGGCGTCTCTCTTAGGGATAAGGTGAGAAGTTCAGTCATCCGGGAGGGACTCGGAGTTGAACCGCTCCTCCTTCGCGTTGAAAGGAGCCAGTTGAGGTGGTTCGGGCACCTAGTAAGGATGCCACCTGGGCGCCTCCCTAGGGAGGTGTTCCAGGCACGTCCAGCTGGGAAGAGACCGAGGGGTAGACCTAGGACCAGGTGGAGGGATTATATCTCTTCGCTGGCCTGGGAGCGCCTTGGGATCCCCCAGTCAGAGCTGGTTGATGTGGCCAGGGAAAGGAACGTTTGGGGCTCTCTGCTAGAACTGCTAGCCCCGCGACCCGACCACGGATGAGCGGGAGAAGATGAATGGATGGATGGATAAATCAACGCAACTTAAAAGACCGTACAAATGTTGGCAGGGAACGCATTAATCGTACTCGGACCAAAAGAAGAACGTTTCCCAGTAATAGTATGGTTTCAATGCAGTTTAGGACCGGAGGAAACTGGACGGCATGAGTGATATTTCTGAAATGAAATGGCATCAAATAATAAACGCTGTACGTTCACATGAAGTCTTTTGATTTTTTCCCTTTTAGGAATACCAAATCGACATCATCTTCGCCCAGACGTGGACAGACAGCCGCCTCAGCTACAACAGCACCATGAAGAAATTGACTCTGAACAGCAACATGGTTGGAATGATTTGGCTTCCTGACACCATCTTCAGAAACTCCAAGACGGCAGACTCCCACTGGATCACAATGCCCAACCAGCTGCTTCGGATATGGAACGACGGGAAGATACTCTACACCTTGAGGTAAATACATTTAACTTCTTAATCGTCTAACTTATTCCTGGTAAAGTGAAAGTAAAATGCTTCAGTGAAGAGTTTGCAATAAAAAGTGGAAGCTTTGGCATAATTGATGTTCTGCAGACGTCACCAAATGAAATATAAGAATGTTAAATTCCACACAACATATGCTGTTACTGACAGTGTGTACAGTTGAATGCTCGGAGAAATACAAGTTACTGTAGTTTAGGACATCGGGTTTGCCCTTCTTTAAAATGTATGGTATGTAGGTTCGACAGTAGTCAAATAGGGCTGTCCACTGTGCACTAACCCTACCTCTGCACAACACAACTGATGATCTCAAACACATTCAGAAGGCAAGTCATTCCACAAATTGAGTCCTGACAAGGCATACGTGTTAATTGAAAACCATTCCAGGTCACGACCTCATGAAGCTGACTGAGAGAAGCCAAGAGTGTGCAAAGCTGTCATCAAGGCAAAAGGGGGCTACTTTGAAGAATATCAAATAAAAATCATATTCTGGATTTTTGTTACACTTTTTTGTTAACTAGATAATTCCATATGTGTTCTTTTATAGTTTTGATGTCTTCAGTATTAATCTACAAAGTAGAAACAAATTAAATTAAATAAAAACCATTGAATGAGAAGGTGTGTCCAAACTTTTGACTAGTACTATATGTAAAGCACTTTGAGGGGTCGAAGACTTGATAAAGCACTATATAAGTTCAGTCCATTTACCATTTGCAAAAACACTTACTTTAAAGATTATTTTCATAGTTCTTACTATACAGTATGGTTTTGGCCTCACATCGTGTGGAGAAATGTTGGGATTGGAAAGTAATATTTTTTTGTTTAATATAAAATTGTGCAGCCCATTATCTCAAAGCTGTATCAACATTTTCAATATGGTTTATATAAAAACCGCCCTAATTAGGGTCTGAGAACAGAGGTCGGCGAAGACCCTATTGTAATCGCTCGCGAAGCAAAACCCTGCAAAACACACATAAAACTGGTAAAACGACGGGCAGAAAAAGGGGCCAAAGCATGACGGCAGATAGCCCGCACACGTCACTACAACTCGCATATTTGATATCCATAGGATTATTATTAAGTGATTTAAAAACAAACACCTAGTAAGGATGCCACCTGGGCGCCTCCCTAGGGAGGTGTTCCAGGCACGTCCAGCTGGGAAGAGACCAAGGGGTAGACCTAGGACCAGGTGGAGGGATTACATCTCTTCGCTGGCCTGGGAGCGCCTTGGGATCCCCCAGTCAGAGCTGGTTGATGTGGCCAGGGAAAGGAACGTTTGGGGCTCTCTGCTGGAACTGCTACCTCCACGACCCGACCACGGATAAGCGGGAGAAGATGGATGGAAAAATAAACACCCTGAATTTGACCAACCCCAAACACCCCAAAATAAAATAAAAAGCTTTTCTTGAAGGGACCCCTTGCTAAGCTAACCTACATGTAAACCTACCCATGGGAATCAACACATTTGATCAATCAACCCATTAGTTTATATTGTCGCAGATATTGAAGAGATAAGAGATATTTGCACCATCTTAGGATGCAAACATTCTCCAGTAAGAACATGAAAACCATTAAACACTGCCATTAGTGATGGTAAGTGCAAATTGGGTGCTTTAAACTCTACAACAACTTTACCCTCCTGCCCTGAAGCTCTCTTTGTAATTAGAGCACTTGACATTAGTTTAAACTGCTGCTTCAGTGACAACCATCTCCACACTGCCCCTCATCTTCTTGGCATTGGTCTTATGTTGTGAGACATTTCCAGAATTGTGATCATGTTTCAGGACTTTCCTGTGGTATGGTAGCTGATATTGTACATATTGTACATGTGAAAAGGTACATATATTTGCAGCACTATTATCTTCTCGCATTAATTCTTGTCTGTCTCTAAGTGTTATTTTACAGGCCAACATTTAGTCGTTTGTAATCCAACTCTGCGGTTATCATTTTTCGTTTTTATTAGACGTGGACAATCCATAAAAGAAAAGGTTTTTTTCTCAAAAGAGAAAACATAAGATTTAGTCAGATTTCCATCTGCAGTCCAGCACACCCTGTTGTCTCATCTCAAAGTCAATGGTTTTCTGAATGTATTTTTAGTTGTTGACCGTGCTGAAGTTCCTTTATAGCCCATCATTAGGCACCTTTAGCTTAGCGGTGGTTCTGTAGTTCCTTCATAGCCTAATGTTAGCTTTTTACTCCAAGAATCATAAAGTGGTGTAAATATATTGAGTCTGAGGTAAAACATATATATTTTACTTTATTTATTAACTAATTCGGACCAGCATCCAGGCTCCATAGAACGTTGTGTTTGATGCAAGCTATATTCTTCCCCATGCAGCCTTATTGAGATTTATTAAGCCATTGCAAACTTTGCAGAGTAATATCCGTTGGTGGCATGAGAAAAGACAGTGAAATGTCATCTGGTATTAATTGTGTATTAGCTTTGGTCGCTGAAACAGTGATGACATTTTGTGATATCCCCGCCTCTCCCACATGCACTGCATTGTCCTGATTACACGCTTTATGATGTGCAAAGATTAATCTCTCATACTATTTACTGCCTTGTGGACTATAGAAACTAATGTATATACTATGTGCTAATTACCTTGTACGTTTTCTCTTATATTGCAATTTATCTCACACTATCTGTGGGGACAAAACCATTAAAGAGGACATATTCTGCTCATTTTCAGGTTCATATTTGTATTTGATGTCTCTACTGGGACATGTTTCCATGCTTTAATGTTCAAAAAGCTCTTTATTTTTCTCATACTGCCTGTGCTGCAGCACCTCTTTTCACCCTCTGCTCTGATTGGTTAGCTGGCCGGCTCTGTTGGGATTGGTCAACCGCCCCTTAGCCTATCACGTACAATGTTTTGGAGCGCTAGCCAATAGGAGCACGGGCCTTACATAATGATGTCACTATGTTCAGGAAGTAAACAAAGGAGTCCAATGGAGGCATTTCAGACCATTTGCATGCATACAAACCTATACAACACATACAGAGAAGGGAAAGATTGAACCCCTCATTTAACCAGAAAGAGGTTAACTACATTTTGATGCTGATTGTTTTCTCGGTCAGGTGGGTTGTACAGGAAACACAAACTCTTGATTCTTGAAACTTATTGTGTGATTTTAAAGAGGTCAGGGACTTCTTAATGCTTCCTGTTGCCGGTGTTCCCATTCAGATAAGAGATGTCACTTTGCGTTCTTTAACTGCTTTATAATTGAAGGTCAACAACACACTGGCTGCATAATTACATCCACAGGTTTGCCTGGTCTTATGGGACATTTGGCCTTTAGCTACATCACACACACATTCCCCCCGAATCCGCACAGGATAAGTGCTGTGGGCTGTTTTCTAAGAAGCTTGTTATTTCATCCTCATTGTGCAGGTCTAATAGTAGCAGAGCAGTGAAAAAAGTGTGTGTGTGTGTGTGTGTGTGTGTGTGTGTGTGTGTGTGTGTGTGTGTGTGTGTGTGTGTGTGTGTGTGTGTGTGTGTGTGTGTGTGTGTGTGTGTGTGTGTGTGTGTGTGTGTGTGTGTGTGTGTGTGTGTGTGTGTGTGTGTGTGTGTGTGTGTGTGTGTGTGTGTGTGTGTGTGTGTGTGTGTGTGTGTGTGTGTGTGTGTGTGTGTGTGTGTGTGTGTGTGTGTGTGTGTGTGTGTGTGTGTGTGTGTGTGTGTGTGTGTGTGTGTGTGTGTGTGTGTGTGTGTGTGTGTGTGTGTGTGTGTGTGTGTGTGTGTGTGTGTGTGTGTGTGTGTGTGTGTGTGTGTGTGTGTATTACTTGAATTACAGGATTACGTAATCAGGATTTTAAAAAAATTATTGTATTCCTTAATAGAAGGATTTACGATTTACTAAGTATTTATTTAAAAAAAATTGTAGACTAATTTTCTTGAAATAGCTATTTTTAAAACTATAATAAACCTAACAAATATAATTATAAGTTTAAAAGAAAATATAGAAAAAAACCATTTACATGCACTAAAACCTATAGACCACACTACAGGAAAGGGAAAACCCCCAAAAAGCATAATAGGGCCCCTTTAATTTCCAGAAAGTCGAGAACATGGTTGAATCACCAGCTGCAGATAGCAAAACGGTAGTTATATAACAATTGTTCCATTTCTGTGGAATTGAAAGACACGCTGCCTAGGGAGTCAGTAACAGGAAATGATACGACAACTTAAAACAAAATTACGTATTCTGGTTTTCCTTGAAATTAAAACACGTCGATCTCAGAGCCTCCTGTCTCCAGTCTCTTTCTTCAAGTTATTTAGAATTGTTATAGTTATTTGGTTATATTCTCTCTGGGCGACAAAAATAACTGGACATTAAAAAATGATTGTGATTTTTCTTTCAGGCTGACGATAAACGCAGAGTGTCAGCTGCAGCTTCACAACTTCCCGATGGACGAGCACTCCTGTCCGCTCGTCTTCTCCAGCTGTGAGTACGCCTCGCTCAATTTAGTTCCCAGCAAAAACTACCATATTTATTTTTAGTGTCTAATGCATCAAAATACCACATTTCCCCCGGTATTTATCATTTGCTTATTTTGGTTTTATTTATTTTGCTGATGTTGGTGTATATCAAATGTGAATACAGATCCTGCTGGTGTGACAGAAGTAGCCTGCTAAGTATATATATATAATGTGTCTATATATACGTATTTATATTTTTGCTTATTCCTGCATCTTACCTGCACCATTATGTCTTTGGCTCTATTTTATTTGCGAGCCTGGGACTTATTCTGCTGTACTTTTATTTAATTTGAACATGTTTTATCTTATTCTATTCTATAAATGTGTATTGTTTTGCTTATTTATGCATCTTAATGCAACATTATGTCACATTATTCCTTCATTGATGGGGAATAATTTCCCCTGCATGTCATCTTTCGCCCTCTGACGCAGATGCCCAGCCTTGAGCAGCCGTTATCTCCCTTAAGGAGGGGCTGCCCTAGCAAGTTGTTGTTGTTACCAGTTTATGACCGGGTAACTCTCTGTCAGAGATAGTCATTGTTGTGGGACACCTGGAACACATCCTTCTCGGGGTGTAGATGACCCCGAGCCATAAGCGACAACAAATGTGATTCAGTGTCCCTCTGTTTAGTCCATCTATTGCACAATGTTGATTATTCTCTCAGAACTAGCTAAATACATGGGTCTGGGGTAGAGTTCTTCAGAATTGATTGTGGCATCTCAACCGTGTGGTCAAACCGTGGCCCGTGACATGTCTTGTGAATTCTCCGGCCGAAGCTCCAAATAAATCAGTGTTTGCCATCAAAGCTCCAGCTCTCCTCGTGTCTCTCTGAGTCCTTACTTCAGAAGTTTCCCCCACATTCATCTTACTTGTACCCGTCTGTCTCTTGCAATATTGTATTTCCTTTTGTGTCTTGAGTATAGTGTGTTGTATTGTTGGAGGAGCCTGGTACCCCAGATTTTCATGGCCAAAGAAACCAACTCACTAGGTATTGAGCATATGAGAATAAAGCTTTTGAATGGTAGTGCATGTGCTGTGGTAGTGAGTAATGGCCTTGCAGCGATCCTTTATTAGGATTACAGGAAGGCTTCATTGTGAAAGACCTTGTGCAGCTTATTAGAGCTTAAGGCTCGCTGCAGCGCCTCTTCTGTGTGGACACTTCACGCTGAGATCCATTAAACCCATTTCCTTACCTGAGGACATCACCAGGCATTAAGCCCGTTTCCATGCCAACGTCTTTGTTTTTCTGATTAAGTCAGATGTGCTCTGTCTTTAGAGCCATCACGCCTCTGGGATTGAAATAATTAACTGAGTACTAAGCAAGTATCACACAGTTTACCTCAGCACCTCTGAGCGTTTTAGCGGCTTTTATTGTTCTCCAACACTTTCATTTACATTGTTCGGATAAATGTTGGTAAAAGTAGACTTTAGCAACCTAAAAGTATATCTGGACTATATGTTAAAAAAACAATATATCTTTTGACATTGATTAAAGGTAGGGTAGGTAAGTTTGAGAAACCGGCTCGAGATACACTTTTTGTTATATTCCATGGAATGCTCTTAACATCCCGATAGCAATGAATATCTTAAGTGCTTTGACAAAAAATCCATAAAAAAATGTCATCTGTGGAAGCCGTAGTACTGTAAAAAGCACGACCAATCATTTGAGCCGGCCCGGCTAAAATAACTGGATGGCCTACCTGCCTGTCAGCCTTCCATCTGTGCACAAACTTATCTCGTGCCCTCATTGGTCATGTGCGCGTTTGTGTGTGTTGGAGGAGGGGCTCTGTAAGGAAGTGGCAGATTTTTTCCGGCTGTGTATTTTCAGGTTCAACCGCTTAGAGATGTCCCGCCCCTTAGCCTTATCACGAACAATGTGTTGGAGCGTTAGCCAATAGGAGCGTGTTACATAGTGATGTCATTATGTTCTGGAAGTAAACTAAGGAATCCAATGGGGGCGTTTCAGGCAGGATGGGTGAGAGAGTGGGAAAGAAACTCTCTCTGGAGGGAACACAGGGATGTTAGCCTTTGCAGACAATTTACATGCACAAAAACCTATATAACACACCACAGGAAAGGGAAAGCCCCCAAAAAGCAGAATATAACGCTTTTAAGCTGATTCTCATTATCAGACATGGACAACAAAATGTTTTATTTGGTAAGTGTTCCTTCTTAAAGTGCATTGTTGTGCAGCAAAAGTTTGACCAGTTTTCTATTTAAAAAAATAATAATAAATAGGCCACTGTTAGAAAAATATCACTCGTTACCGGCTTGATCTTCAATATCAGGATACATGTATTTATGATCCTCTCCAGAATGGAAGTAGTCATCACATACAGAGCATTTGGTACAACTAGTTCCTGAACAGTGTCCTTCACATGCTGATATACAAGAGAAGAAGTTACACAGTCACAAGATGGAGGAATACCGGTTCAAAGCAGTATTCAATGGCCCACGTCAGAAATGATCATGCTTGTCATATGTCTCTCTCCATGTCTAAAACAGTCCTGATGCTCTTCTAGGTAATCATACATCCTGTTACGTACACAGCTACAGTAGGGCCTTTGTTATCATGTGTACTCTCATATTGGAAGAGTACATTCAGTATTTTCCCAACAACAGTGTGGCAATTTTAGCAGAAATATCCAATAAAAAAGGATTGTCAGGATCTCACAAAATTTTAAGTACATATTTTCGCCAATTACATTTAATTTGAGCAACTATTAGTTTCAACCTGTCATCTGGTATGGTTTGATGTGGAGTCTCAATGTAGGTACTACCATTTGAATAAGGTATTATAGATATTGTTAATTTATAAATGCACAGCGAATTGTGATTGAACCAATAACTACTGTTTTTTTTTAATACAGATTTCCTACAGTATAGTGTTACCATTCATTCAAGATTTCATGAGTTTTCCAACATTAAGCTTTTTACTGGGAATTTTTGTTGCAATATCTGTATTCTAATGACATTGTATCAAATGTTAATTGAATTTATTCATCAGACATGTTTGAAAACAATTAGTAATTTGGGTAACATTCCCTCCATCTAATCTTCTCGTGAATTAAATACCTATTACATCAAATTGCTTTTAGGGAAGATCTTAATTTTGTTAGCTTTTCTACTGAATACAATGATGTGTCTGTTGAAGAAGATCCAGGCCAAACACCAAAGCAGAAATGGATTCATCACCCGTCATTAACCTCATATGATTGATTGTAAAAACACTTCTCGTCTTTGTGCACATCTTGTGAAGGTCAGGCGGCTTCGTGATGGATTCAGTGCATCATCGAACCAAAGCCTTGTTTTAATCTACCTTTCTGTCCTCATGCAGACAGTCTTTCATTAGCAGCTCAAGACTAATGTTGCTCCGCTGGCTGTAGGTGTGTCTGAACGGGAAATCCATCATTAGGATGAATCGCAGAGGGTCAAACACTCACGCTCTGTGTAATTGCAGACGGATACCCTCGAGATGAGATGATCTACAAGTGGAGGAAGAACTCTGTGGAGGCGACGGACCAGAAGTCCTGGCGGCTCTACCAGTTTGACTTCATGGGCCTGAGGAACACCACGGACATAATACAGACGACAGCAGGTAGGGAGTGGATCTCATCATGGAAATACCTTCCCGCATTCATTTCTGAACTGCAACCTCAGCGTTATCTTTCTGGGGTCAAGCATCGTTATTGCAGGTGTTCCAGTTTAGCCAGATGTTATCCAGGCCAACACTTCTTTGTTGATACTCATTGTTCTGAATAGCAACTTGAGTGCAATAATTAGAGCTGAGAAACAACAAGTGACCAGTTTTTCTAACTTTAAAGGTCCCCTACTATACTGTTTTTCATCAATATCTTATAGGTCTCAGATATATACAAACATGTCTCTGAAGTGTTTGGCTGAAATACCAAACAGATCATTACAGCATCCCATAATCCCCTCTGTTTCAGCCCTGTTTCCAAAGTGCTGATTCTCTGTCTGTTACTTTAGATGAAAATAAGGAGCCACTCCCCACGCCCCTCTGATGCCCCTTTCACACCGGCGCTTTTCCAGCTCCTGCTCGGAGCTGGAGCTGGAAAAGCGCCGGTTTTTCCTGTTCACACCGCAGCGGCGGCGCGTCATAGCTCCGGAATGCGGTTCACTTCCAGCTCCAAAAAATTGTCGGTCCAGAGGCAAGAGCTTCGGAGCTATGACGCGGCGTCTCTTACGTCGAGGCGTACAGGAAACCTTACTTTGACCATCCGTTCGCTGTTATTGATCATTGTGGAGAGCAGGCAGACGTTTTGTTTGTTATTATAGCAGCTATCGGATGGAATTAATACATGGGCTGCACAGGTTGTCATGTCCGACTATCACAAGTAGAATCATAATGAAAAATACGCCGGTAAAATGTGCCTGTAGAAAACGGCTTAGCAAGTAGTCAGTTTAGCTTCGGTTGCTATGCTAACATCACCCATGTTATACCAGAGAAACTTTCATAACAGCGTTGTGATGCCAAACAGCGTCAATTCAGACTGACACACATTCACTTAAGGGGAACTGGGGATATGTATCAGCTGCTTGTGTGCCAGTCAGACAGTGAATACTTTAGAGCCGTGTGAGCTAACCCGGAGCTAACGGGAGAATAAACTCCCGTGGAAGAGCAGCAGCACTGCAGCGGTCGGTAAATGCCGCTGAAACACATTAATAAACAATGAACCACGGCACTCTGGAGAAAAGTATAAGGTTGGAGGAGTCGTTATTTAATTTAATCTGGCTTCGTATGATTAAAAGCAACACGATCATCGACCCGACGCAGTCCCCCCCCGTTGTTGTTGTGGGAGAAAATCAGCGACATAAACGGTGACGTCATGACGCAGCAGCGGCAGCTCTGGACGGTGTGAACAGAGCGGGAGCTGAAAAGGGAAACCGGAGCTGAACCAGAAAAGCTCTCGCTAGGAGCTAGAAAGAGAAAAGCGCTGGTGTGAAAGCCGCATGAGAGATATTTGGTTAAAAAGAACTCAATGGTGCTCTAGGAGGAGATTCAGGTGATAAGGGGGGGGGGGGGGGGGGGTTACCTTGGTTGGTGAATGGCTAATGGTTACACAAGCCAAAAAATCATTATGACATAAAGTGGCCAAAATCTGATCAGCTCATTTTCAGACAGGTTTTTATATAAATGGATCAGGACAAAAAGAGAGAGAATCTTTCTTCCTGAAACTTTCAGAGTCTCTTTACACAGAGGGGACACATGTTGATGTAGAAAAGACATGAGAAAGTGGATTTTGCATAATAGGTGACCTTTAAGATAGTAAAACCCTACATTGTGGTCAGCATGGGTTCCAAGATTGCATTTTGGCCAATGCTCACCGCCTCTTTTGCTCTCCACACAAACTGCCTGCCTGCATTCAAACAAATTGTTAAGTATCACTATTAAGCACTACCTGTCTATGTCTACCTGTTTTTCTTTCTGTTGTCACCACTGCATTCAATGTGTTTTTAAACCCTTTGAATTTGCATTGCATACAATTTCTTTTGCAGACTGTTTCACTGACATTTCCGTTCAGAGACGTGTTCATACATGTCTGTTCCACATGAATAAACAGGTGGTTCAGTAATTCAGGAGATTTTAATTGAAAGTGTACCATGCACAGGGCATAATACTTAAAGCAAATAAACCCTTGACCACTTGACCGCAATGTCGCTGTTGCTTCCTGTTCAGTGATGCAACATCAAATATTTAAATCTGATCACCAAATTTGAAATATTGCATTGTTTCGATCTGATAGTTGGAAAGGCAGACTCAGTGTTGACCATACATAATATACAATATTAGACTTTATTTCACCCATTCTTAACAAGTTCTAAATGTGTCATTGAAACCAACCATGTTTGGAAACAAAATTGCCAAATAAGAAGGCTTCTTTGCAGACTTATTTTCTATCCATTTGATCATTTAAAGTGCACCTATCAAGCTATTTTGAGGCATATATTATGGGTCTCAGATATAGAAAAATATATAAAAACATGTCTGTGATGTGTTTTTCTCAAAATACAAACAGATCATGCATTTTAGACATCCCTCATATCCCTCTATTGCAGCCCTGTTTAGAGAAACGCGGATCTTGGGTCCTTAGCTTGAAAAAAAAGAAGAGAGGGGGCGGAGCTAATGCCTGATCAGAATTCTACCGGAGATAAAGTATAATTCTGCTGTGATAAAACGCCATCCTGTTCTAAACCACATCAAGGATTATCTCTGAAATAGTATGGAGCTCAAATGCTTTTTCTTTTGCGAGTTTACCACAAGGTGAGTTCCTTTTTTTTAATTTCCTGCTTTTTAAACACGTGCTCTACAGTACAGGTTAGCTCTGAGTGTTAGCGAGGCTTGCTAATGTAAACAAAGACGAGATTACGTCCAACACACGTCAGGCATTGTTTCTGATAGCAACTCTCTGTGGGTCCACCATCCGAAATTACGTAATATCGGCAGCAAATTGGTATTCGCTCGTTGTACCCCCGTTTTTAAAAGATGTGGGTACTGAGTAAAAGAGAAAGGGTTTTATTTTCTGACGCTGCGTGAGTTCCCCGACACACCGGGGACACATATTTATGTATAAAAGACATCAAAAAGTGCATTTTGCATAGGTCCCCTTTAAATTATACAGATTTTAATAAAATTGCATTTCCCCTTCAAGTACTCATAAGTGATATTGGTTGCAGAGAGAAAGCACTGATAAGATACTCTCTAAGAGGAAGCTGAATAGAGCTGACTCATCCTTACCGCTTCTTTAAGTGTTTTTATGAGGACACTTTAAAGCAGGGGTGGGGAACCTTTTTCCTCTCAAGGGCCATTTCAATTTTTTCAACATCCTCCGAGGAACGTGCACATTATTGACCTCTGCTTAAAAATACTAAAATCACAGCCCATTCATTTGGCCTTTCTTTCATGCTGTGCAAAGAAAAAGCAACCTCTTAATCCAGATATCTTACCATGACACGCGTATGCATGCATGTGCACGGTGTGGCATGACCACCAAAACAGAAAGATATTGGACACAAGATGTGTGCAAATGTATTTAGTTTCCTATCCATGTGGACATGATTTAAGTGGGGGGGGTCCGGGGGCATGCTCCCCCGGGAAGATTTGTTTTTAATGTTGAAGTTAAAAGCATCAATCTGGTGCACTTTGAGAGCAACATTCAGAGATCTATGGATACATCTCTCAACACCCATATGAAACAGAACTGGAAGCAGATTTTCTTTTTCTTTATATTTTACAAATCACTCTCCTTTCAAACTGTATTCTTGTTTATTAATAACAACTTTCTTTTACTGTCATATAGTATTTTATTCCTGTTTACTTTATTCTCTTATTTTTTTACAACTATAATGATCATATAAAGATGTGCCTTTACCTCACTGGTTACTCACTCACTCACTGGTGTTTACGTGTTCGGCGTAATGACGTACAACGTCCTCGACAACTTCTGTAGTCCTATTCAGCCACTTGGTAACAACCATCGTTTTTCAGACACGTAAACTCTTCAAAAATCACCAGTGGGGTCACTGCTGATGGATTTAATGTCGTAGAACAAAACGTGATCTGTCTCTTAAATTTGTGTCAACCACAGACCTTATTTCCAGCTGTTTTCCAAAACCCTACGGAGAAAACCCATTGGCTCTGAGACGAGGGAACCGGAAGTGGTCAAATGCTAACTCACTTCCGGGTTCTACTTCTCTAGTTGTGTTGTTTTCTCACACAGGTGACTACGTGCTGATGACCGTTTACTTTGACCTGAGCAGAAGGATGGGATACTTCACCATCCAGACCTACATCCCCTGCATCCTC
The DNA here is from genome assembly GCF_902827165.1 of Trematomus bernacchii. Taxonomy (NCBI): domain Eukaryota; kingdom Metazoa; phylum Chordata; class Actinopteri; order Perciformes; family Nototheniidae; genus Trematomus; species Trematomus bernacchii. Next base: position 1,203,961 of record NW_022987739.1, on the reverse strand, counting down.
ACCGTGGTCCTGTCCTGGGTCTCCTTCTGGATCAAGAAGGACGCCACGCCGGCCAGAACCGCTTTAGGTACCGCTTTCTCTTTCTGCAGATACTGTGGTGTCTTCTGAGGCCAAATAAATGTATAAAATATAAATGTATCTTTTTAGATTAGCTTTTTATTAGCAACCCCCCATTTTAAATGTTCTTTTAGTCTTTATTATTTACCTACCTTTTATATTGTTTTATTTATTTTATAGGTCTTAAAGGATTTTTTCTTATTTTATTGATCTAACATGCTTCAATAGCAATATTTATTTTTACGTTGCTCTTTTTTATTTCTTAATCATTTCACCTTTATTAGAATTATGGCATTTGTATTACTATTATCTTTTAATTGTTATTTCTGTTGTACCTGCTGTATATGTTCACTTTGTTTTATGGGGTTTTATATTTTATATTGTTGCATTGATTGAGTTGTCTTGTCTTATCTGTCAGAGAGAAACCATTATTTATTTTATTTAATTTGTATTATCATACATTTTACCTCCTTGTGTCTATTAACCTGATGAAATGTTATATTTTGCTGCATGTGCCTTAAACAAATAATCTGAGGGGAATTTCTTGTTGTTTGTTTTCTAACTTGTGATGTGTCATTTAGTAAAGCACTTTGAGCTGCATGTGTTGTATGAAAAGTGCTATATAAATAAAGCTTTATTATTATTATTATTATTATTATAAAGGTCTTGAAATCTTAAGAAAGAGACTGGAGACAGGATCATCTAAGATGGACGTGTTTTAATTGCAAGGAAAACCAGCATTTTGTCATTTTGCAAAGTCTTTAGTAGTCACAGATATTACATGACTTACATCACTTCCTGTTATAGGCAGTGTCTACTCATTTAAACGCTGGTTATATAACTGTACTGTTTTGCTATCTGCGGCTGGTGTTTCTACCATGTTCTCGGACTTCCTTGAAATTAAGCAATCGTTTCAAATTACACAACTGTGAACTAGCTGAAGTTCACAGAGACTAAGATATATGTGTTTACTCAATATAGTCCGGCAGTGGCTCAGTCAGTAGGGGCTTGGACAGGGAGCTGTAGGGTCGCCGGTTCAAGACCAGACCTAAAATATGGAGTGTGGACTGCTACTTGGAGAGGTCCCAGTTCACCTCCTGGGCCCTGCCGTGGTGCCCTTGAGCAAGGCACCGGACACCCCCCTTCCCCCCTCACTCCCATTGCTCCCCGGGCGCTGTACAATAGCTGCCCACTGCTCCTAGTACTAGACTCCTGGTACCAGGATGGGTTAAAAGCAGAGAACACATGTCACTGTGTGCTGTGTGCTCTGCATGTGAGACCATTAAAGAGACCTATTCTATTCTATAGTCCATCCACACTGTAGCTCTATGTCTGTAACTATGCTTTACACTTAAGCTAATACAAATAAGAGAAAGTACAGATGCAGTCTTCATGTCAAGGCTTTTCTCATCAGGTTTCCATTTGCACTCTTTAATCATGTTTTGCTTTGAATATGCTTCTATCTTTATCGTTTATCTACATCAGTGATGGAAAAAGTTCTCAACACAGTGTACAAATACTCTGTTAAAGTAAAAGTATGCCTTTTGATCATCTTAGTTCAGTAAAAGTACAACAGTATTAGCATTTAAGTTTTGAAACTACGTCTGCAGAATGACCACTTTAAGAATAATATAATTAAGCAATAGCTCACGACAGGCCGTGGTATATGCTCATTATATCACAGCTAAATAAGGGCCGTGGTTTGGCCCAACGGTCAATAAGTCCTTGCTGCACATTATCCCTTACATGTTTCCATCTTAAGCGTTGTTAGTTAGTTAGTTTCGTAACGGACGTAATGTAACAGTTGTAACGGTTGTAGCTTTTCTCAGACGCGGAGGGATACTGACTTGTTGTGAAAAGTAACTACAATTCTACCCGTGGTATACGCTCATTATATCTCGGCTAAGAAGAACCAATCAGATTGCTTGATTTTACTTTTCCGTTTTATAATACGTATTATATCACTGGTTTATAGTTATTAACCAATAATCGTTCATTAGTATATATTATATCGTTATTCATTATTTTAATTTAGCAGTAAGTAAGGGCAAAGCTTATTTTAATCATTTTTACTGCCAGGGATCTTGATGTATAATTGTTCATCATTCACCTGTTGATATATATTTGTATTAATTATATGTACCTGCAATGTAACTAAAGTAGCGTAAAAGGTACATTTTCAAGTACAAGTATCTCAAAATTCAACTTAGGTACTGTACTGAGTATTTGTACTTCCCACCACTGATCCACGCTGCATGAATATATGTTTGTCATTTAATTAGAGTCACTCCATCTTGTTCTGTTTTTTTTATTTGTCTCTTTTGTGCATGCTCTCTGTTGTGCAGTCCTGTGGATCGCTCTTGTAAAGGTAATGTATTTAATTGTTTTTGGTTATTTTTATTTATTTTTTATATATTTTACACATGTTTGAGTGAGCTTGTGTTTGCCCTGGCCTTTTAGACTGACATTACTAAAAAAACAAGTGTGCCTCTTGTGATAGTATGTGCAAATGACAGAGCTGCTTTTACAAATGAAAATGACATTTATTTTGTCCTGAATCATTTGCATCAATGTGCGATTTCCTCTTAGCTCTTAGTAGAAGCATGTCATATGTTTACTAAGTGCTACACAGAGATTCTATCCTTTGCAGACCATTTACATGCGCAAAAACCTATGCAAGACACTACAGAATAGGGCCCTTTTAGCTTCTTATGTGTATATAAATATTGTTATTTTAGTTTATTTAGCTGCTGTAGTTAGTACTCAGGTTTGAGTACTTATAACCACTACTATTAAGAAGTTGTCAATCACATGTGTTTAAAAGAGCTCATGTATGTTGTGCTCTTCAACCATTCATTCGTATGCATTACATACTAAACATCACAATGTCCTCTACATTACGCTGTAGGTAAATGTAAGTGCCTTTCTGTTAACTTATGAAAGGTGAGTGTTATCATGTTGGTGAGCTGCGGCTGGAGGAACAGTGAGAGCGTCCGCCTGAAATAGCTTGTTGCCATGGGAAACAGGGTGAAACAGTCACAGATGTTTGTGTTTTTTGATAGACATCTCTCCAATGCTGACAAAAAATGATCATACAGTAGAGAGACGCTGCAGGTAGGAGGTGTTTCTCCTGTCTGTCAATCTGAATGCACAAACAAAATCTGCTGTGAGAGAAAAAAGATTTGTTAGCTTCTCACTTAGCATCTCTTTGCTAACATAAAGACAAGGTTACTATGACGGAGATGTTGGATTTTAAATTTGAAATCACTTTAGACAACCCCATAATGATTTTTTTGTTAATGAGTATTGTATAGCCCTACAGTATATGTTATTATAATACTCATATTCAGGACAATATTCATTACAGGTGTCCTCTATGTGGAGTTTTACTGACTTTTTGTACATTTTACATGATTCCAATACAGAGAGCACGCTGCAATGTGATTATATATATTCTATATAATAAATATTAAGCAATCAATCTGTATTTTTCATGTACTAAAGGTAACGGAATCAGATCCAAAAGAAAATCGCATGCGCTTCAGAAAAATACCCCAAAAATAAGAACTTAATAGACAAGGTACTGTATAAAACAAGATTAAATTAAATATCAAATAGAGCTCAACGAATGTGGCAAAGTGTTCTCTGTACTAAAATAACTTTTCTCAACGTAAAACCTCTTTAGCTTTTACAGTATAACTTTAAAATCACTGTTAAAAGAGTTTCATGTTGTCAGCTTTCTCTTCTTTTAGACATGTACTATGCTATTGAATAAAAGAGATCATGAAGGATCTTCAGACAAACACTGCAGGATTTGAAGATGATTTTATATAATTTCATTTTATTCATAATCCAGCATTCACTCAATCTTTTTCAGTAAAATGACGGTCGGGATTAAAGACAGCTCAGTTTCACAAAACGGTTCAGGTTCAAACTCCGTATTATTCCCTGGCAGCATGTCCTAAAGGTCCCCTATTATACTGTTTATCATCAATATATTATAGGTCTCAGATATATACAAAACCTGTCTCTGAAGTGTTTGGCTCCAAACACCAAACAGATCATTGCCAGATGTTATCCAGGCCAACACTTCTTTGTTGATACTCCATTGTTCTGAATAGCAACTTGAGTGCAATAATTAGAGCTGAGAAACATACAAAACATGTCTCTGAAGTGTTTGGCTGAAATACCAAACAGATCATTGCAGCATCCCATAATCCCCTCTGTTTCAGACCTGTTTCAAAAGTGCTGATTCTCTGTCTGTTACTTTAGATGAAAATAAGGAGCCCCTCCCCACGCCCCTCTGAGAGATATTTGGTTAAAAAGAACTCAATGGTGCTCAAGGAGGAGATTCAGGTGATAAGGTGGGGGGGGGGGGGTTACCTTGGTTGGTGATTGGCTAATGGTTACACAAGCCAAAAAATCATGACGACATCATAAAGTGGCCAAAATCTGATCAGCTCATTTTCAGACAGGTTTTTATTTAAATGGATCAGGACAAAAAGAGAGAATCTTTTTTCCTGAAACTTTCAGAATCTCTTCACACAGAGGGGACACATGTTGATGTATACAAGACATCAAAAAGTGCATTTTGCATGATAGGTCCCCTTTTCCTCCCGTGCAGGAATAACCACGGTCCTGACGATGACCACCCTCAGCAGCATGGCCAGGGTGTCCCTCCCCAGAGTTTCCTACATCACCGCCATGGACCTCTTCGTCACCGTCTGCTTCCTGTTCGTCTTCGCCGCGCTGATGGAGTACGCGACGCTGAATTACTATTCGAACAGCGTTAAGAAACCACGCTGCAGGGAACCTAGAAGAACAGTGAGTTGGACTACGATTAGCAATTTGTTTATTTACGGTAAATGTAATATTCATGATAAATATGCCTTTAAATCACATGATAGAGGACTCATAATCAATTTGCTTTGTTGGAGTGTAACTAACAATGGTATGGCAGCTACTTTAAAGCAATGCAACTAACAATTTATCATCAAATCACATTTTTGTAATATAGCCCAATGTCACAAAACACATCAGTGGGCTTTACAGATCAACAAACACGAATGACAATATAAAAAAGATTACAAGATAAATGTAGAATACAAAAATGTAATGGAATAAAATAAAATACAGAAAAAACGCAAAAAAAAGTAAAATCCCATCAAATGTAGTAACCAGCTCTAACTATAGGCTTTATTAATAATGGGATGAATCTAGTTTGTTTAACACTACCTTACAAGAAAAAGGAATAGTCAAATATATGATCAAAGCACCCTAAAACTATGACAGATATGCCAGCTAAAAAATGACAATAAATGAAGGTAATTACAGGTCATACATCAGCCAAAAAATAAAATAAAATATTTAAATGTAACTAAAATATAATGTATTTTTTTGTTATGGCACAAACAGTGCCAGTGTCAGTATTTAATGACACATTCAAATGGCAAAAAAAAAGACTTGCAAACATGTGGGTATTTTACAACCAGTCAAGTTACTTCAAATTTTTGTTAAACTATTAGTTTTTCTAATCATTCCATCTTCTACCGCTTATCTGAGTCGGATTGTGGAGGTAGCATTTCGACTAGAACACCTCCGGCTTATTTACATGTAATCTTTATCATCCTGTAAAGTAAACCATCCTGACATGATCCTGAGTATCAGTATTACAAAGGAAGTATTCAAAATGATCACAGTCATTACGTAAATATAACATAGCAATTATAGCTATGTAGCTTCTTCAAGTCTGAGAAAGTCTCCCCTTTTTCTCAGAACTACTCGGTGCTGGATGTGAGGCCGCCACACACCGTCATCGCGTTAAACAACTCCCTGTACTGGCAGGACTTCGAGGACGCCTGTGTCTACGAGTGTCTGGACGGGAAAGACTGCCAGAGCTTCTTCTGCTGCCTGGAGGAGTGTAAAGAAGGAGGGTGGAGGAGAGGACGCGTCCACATAGATCTACTCGAACTGGACGCATACTCACGTGTCTTTTTTCCCACCTCCTTCTTGCTGTTCAACATCGTTTACTGGGTTGGCTATCTCTACCTTTAGCCCACAGCGGGGTCACAACACAAGGAGTTCAACGGAGGAGATTCAAGGTTAATAAAAAGTTAACATCAAATAAGTGCTACCTGAAGCAGCTACCTGGAGATGAAAGATAACGTGTGCGTCTTCAGGCCAGAGCCTCGCAGTGATTTCTGACTTCAGGTGCGATAATACGGCACATTACTGAATCCCTTCAATATGCAGAACACAGACGGAGAACAGGATGGACTGTGTGCGAATGTGAAGAAAAAGAAGCTACTCCAAACTTCTCAATCAGGATGATGACTCGTCTTGTAGGGAACGTTATTATCCAGCCATCCATCAAATCCAGTTGATGAAAATCCAAGGACGTTCAGACCATTCATAGTGCCTTCCTCCGGAGGGGTAGATACTATCTGCTACAATAATCAGGGAGTAATGATTTATAATAAAAAAAATAGAAGAGCCTGGCTTTGACTGATTATGGCTGTCCTCATTCAGAGTTACATTTATAAAACAGCCGTTTGTATAAGAACCACATGACAAATCTTTAGGTTGTTATCTTTTCATACTGACTCATTCTTCCTCACTATCAGAGCCCTATACACTATAACAAATACATTGGTTCCCAGGGAAGAGAGCCAAAAGATAAAACTTACAGCAGAAAGAAACATGAAACGTGTTTTATTAGCATCATTTTTATGTTAGAGGATAGGAGGTTATTTTATCAATGAGTTAAATTAGTCAAAAAACTCTCCATGTTGTACCTTTGTTGGCTTTCTTCATGAGGAAATTGATACAAACTCTCATGTCTCTATGCTTTACATCAAGCTAGTCAGCAGCTCCTTAGCTTAGCTAATACTACAGAAACAAATGTAAGGCCATTCCTATGTTCTCCAGATTGATATGCAGTGTTCTGTCCATTTAGGCAAAAATCTCTCACTGATGTAGCCACATGCTAACAGCTTTGGGTACAACAGCAAATATTTGTATTTATTTAGCCAATCTGCAGCCTGTAGCTTAGCTAACGCAAAGACTGAAAACAGGCTAACAGCTAGCCTGGGTCTGTCTGAAGGAAACATTTGCATTACAATGTTCCCCTGGATTTATATGAAGGGGTAAGTTAAAAATACACATACAGCATGATATTTCAACCCAGTCTCACGGCATTTCGTGTTATAGTTACGACATTTAATCTATTGATTCATGTTCACCAACATGATTTTCCCCTTTTATTCGTGTCACACAGAACGATTTTAAAAGCAATGTATTTCTATTAGTATGTTTCGTGCCTGCACCACGTCTTTTTGTCCGGTGGGGTCTTGGAAGACCGGAAGCTGTGTGGTTCATAAAAACATTTTCTTACTCAATATCAAGCCACGATTATTGTTTTTATTTTAAATCGTATAATGTCTGACTTTTTTTGCCGTCCATGAGGAAAAGAAATGGGGCTCAGAGCCTCAGAATACTGAAATCTGTATTTTTTAAATATTTTTTTCCTTCTAATTTGTTTACTCAACAATAACACACAATTATCCTTGTTTTTATTTATTTGTTTAATTATATAATCTCAGGCTTTTTTGCCGTCCGTCAGGAACTGAATTTCAAAATAAAGTCACCGGAAACAGACGTAGGCGATACACACCCACTGAACTGATTACCCAAGATCCTCAAGATGTTTTAGCTGCAATGCACGTTGGGATATGGTGTTTATGCGATATGAAATCTGAAAACATTTAAAGAAAATAATACTTTATTCCGAGTGTGCTTGCTTTTCTCTTTGAAAGTCATCACATAACGGCATTGTAATACACGGTTCGGCTGCATTAAATATTACATATCTGCCGTAGTTCTCTATGTATAGAGCCCTGATTAGAAGACCTTTGGACAAACTGGAAGAATTGCCACCGAAACTGAATATGTGACGTGGATCATAAATATATCAGCAATTAAACAACATCTTAAATTTCTCTTCACACAATACGTCTCCTTGCAGTATCAATAGTAATTCTGCTGACTTTTATATTTGATCCAATTGGTAGATAGGTTATATTTACACCATAACGGTGCACAGCTGATAGACAGGGACTTGTAGTTCTTAAAGATATTACTGATTTTCTTTGAATATAAGAATGTAAATACTGAGTTGAGAGAATAGTCAGGGGTTTTGGGTGATGGGAGACACATCTATGGAATCAGAATTTCAATAGCTTACCATTAAATGACGGATATACCTTTCTGTCTGTGACGTTTTACAAATCAGATATTAATGTGTAGAAGTAAAACATGTGAAATAATATAGCAATATCCTGTAAAATTATGTGAAAACATGAATACAACTACACATCTTCAGATGTTATACATACATAAGTGTCCTACACTAATAATACAAAGTATAATTTGTTGTGTTAACACTTTAAACTTGACAGTTTTTTAAGGTTAACCTCTGAATTGTAGTTGAGTAGAATTACAAAGTAACAATGAGCTGTCATGTGGGTATATATTAATGCTGCCCATTATGGACACAAGCAATTTTCACCCATTTATTAATTATATGTTTTAAATTTGATAACACCAATGTGTTTCTTATCCCCTAAACCTCCAGGGGTGTACACAGTTTAATACTGGCAACTTCTAATTGTGGGAAAAACGTATTTTAAAACTACAATTCCCAGTAGAGACGTGCCATAGAACATGTTGCGAAACACAATAGCCACCATGTGTAGTTCTGGGGGGGCGTTCGAGTCCAGTTTTGGATAGTCTGCCGTGGTTTCATTCCATTTCATAGAGCTGTTTGATGCTCGGCGTAACCTTGGCGCACTGCCACTCCAACATCCAATCGCAGAGCTTGAGGACTAATCACGGGGTTTGTCAAGCAAAGGGACTGTAGTCCCAAACGATATCTGAGGATTATGGGTAGTGTAGTGTCTTCGGCCATCCTAAACAGCGAAAAAACTATTTGTTTCTCCGAATCGAAGGGGGAAAACACAAAAGCATTGTACACAATTTAAACCAATCAATGTTGTGTATTTAACAAGGATAAACTGATGTTTTTAGTTGATGAGTATTGAGTACTGCAGATTACTATGCAAACTTCGAGACCGGAAATACTGTTTTCACCCCAAGCTGTTGCCTGGCAACGCAATTCTGTTGGTAGTTATAGAGTGGCGAAGTCACGCCCACTTACTTCCGGGTAATGGGACCTTATTTCGGAAAAATTATGCATTGAAGTCAATGGGGAGAGAAAAGGTATCTTTCGATCCCGTTTGAATTGTGCCATGAATTACACATATGATGTTTGTCAATCTTAAAAAATAATTTCCATGTCAAAAAAGTCACAGTTTGTCGTAAAACTGTTGAAATATAAGACTATGAAAAATACGTAACTAGAAAGACTACAAATCCCAGAGTCGCGTAAGGGATGTCACAATTGTTTTCCTCCACCATTCAGATACCTAAGATCAGCGCAATATAGATATAATCTATCTATATGGCGCTGGCTAAGATAAGATAACTTTAACAAGATGCCTGTGTGCTTAGTACCAGGTTGTTATTATACCAGCAATGGGTCTTGCTCGTTCTTTTGCTTCCCGTCTGATGAAAGGACCAGGAGTGGCTTGATCAAGTTAGCTACCTAGCTAGTAGCTAGCACGTTAGTTAGCATTACAGCCTTGTCATTTTTATTAGCCTTAACATGAAGTAACATTAAGTAACCCAATATGTTAAACAGTAAGAGTAGTAGTCATATTTCGTGAACCCTTTGAATAGTACTGTCACCGGTGTGATCATTCTATAATACACCATTTAAGCCTGGGGGAGAAATGCTAACGCTAACGTTAGCATCAGCGATCTTCTCTACTTCATGCTATCTGCACAAATGGTTGACATTAAACATTAAAACGACCAGGCAGTTCAGAGAGAATCAAAGGCAGGCAGGCAGCTTTGCATGACATTCTACAGGACGTGTTTCATTGTGGTGATGTGAGGATAGTCAATCGTTTTGTTGACAAGACAGTAGTGACGGCCATCTTGGTGACGTGTGTTGTTGACCAGAGATGTAGTTCATTGAGCGTTTCACACAAACAAATGTGTTACTTCACAGTTTTTTTTTTTTTGACTTGCAAAATTATCTTTTAAATTGACAAACATCATATGTGTAATTCGTGGCACAATTCAAACGGGATCGAAAGATAATCTTTCTCTCTCCATTGACTTCAATACATAATTTTTCCGAAATAAGGTCCCATGGAGGTCCACCGGAAGGGGAGGGACTTCGCCACTCTATTTCATATCGCATTAACACCATATCCCAACGTGCATTGCAGCTAAAACATCCAATCACCGAGCTTAAACCATTTCCGGTGACTTTATTTGGAAATTCAGTTCCTGACGGACGGCAAAAAAGCCAGATATTATAGAATTAAACAAATAATAAAGACAAGGATAATTGTGTGTTATTGTTGAGTAAATAACAGTGTGTTATTTAGAAAAGAATAATAAATTAGAAGGAAAAAAAGATTTAAAAATACAGATTTCAGTATTCTGAGGCTCTGAGCCCCATTTATTTTCCTCATGGACGGCAAACAAAGTCCGACATTATACGATTTAAAATAAAAACAATAATCGTGGCTTGATATTGAGTAAGAAAATGTTTTTATGAACCACACAGCTTCCGGTCTTCCAAGACCACCGGGCAAAAAAGCGTGGTGCAGGCACGAAACATACTACCAATAGAAATACATTGCTTTTAAAATCGTTCTGTATGACACGAAAAAAAAAAGGGAAAATCGTGTTGGTGAATCAATAGATTAAATGTCGTGACTACAACACGAAATGCCGTGAGACTGGGTTGGATATTTGTGTGATCCAAACAGCTCTCTAAAGATTATAGGCTATAAAGTGTTAGCTTTGGACAGAGCCAGGCTTACTGTTGGCCTGTTTCCCCTATTTATGCTAATATAAGCTAACTGACTCCTAGCAATAGCTCCATATTCTGCAAGAGTGGTATCAATTATCTCATGATTGTCAGCAAAAAGTGAGCAAGCTATTTTCCCAAAATATTATACTATTCCTTAAAATAATTGTATACTAATGAGTGGTTTGTTGATGGATTTTAGCTGTAAATTGGCCTGTATTTCTTAGCATTATGCTGAGGAGGTTTCGAAGGTTGTACAAATAACAAGGCAGTTTCTCATGAAAACTGCTTTCTCACAGATCAGAGCCCTCTGAGATTAAGCTCCCAGGAAACAAAGACAGCCACGCTATAATCCAGGAGTTACTTTCTAGATGTTACACATATTCTCACCATGTATTAGTTGTTGCTTAGCAGCTTCTTCTCACCAGAGCTCTTAACACACTTAAGATAAAGAGAAAGGTAAATCATTGTGTTTTTCTTTCAGTTAAACTCACAACGACCCCTTCACCTATCACCGGTTGTTAATGGGATGGCCAAATTAAAAGTAATATGTCTCATTTGTACATTACTGCAGGCACAAATATAATAATCTCACTCATCAGGATCACTCATCTCCGTGGCGTTTGTCTTTTATTTGCAGGCAAAACATCAAGATAATACGTTCTGGGATAGAATTATAGTTTTAATAACAACTGTTTGTATTATCATTTGATTTATTGTGTTTAGACGTGGCATTAGTTACCGTTGAATTGCCTTAGTGTAGCCCGCCCAGACCTGAGATTAAATACATATTTACCTCTGATTATAACCTCTGCTTTGCCTTGGGCACTGGAACTTTTTATACCCCTTTTTTGTTGCTGTTTTTCTTTATATTATCTTTGCTATGTATGTGCCAAATATCTCACATATGTGCCCAGTCTTTTGAGTTCAGCCAAGTTTGAATATAGAATACATAGTGTGAATATATAGTATAGTTGGGAGGTAAATCCTTAAAGGGAGACACTTCAGCAGAAGCCGATGCCATGATATTTCAGTAGGTAATTACTTACATAAGGACAATTATTGTGTAGTATTACAAGTTTTCTGAAATGTCATGTTTAAATATGCAAATGAGGCATTTAAAAACGATATATATATGTGCTAACTTGCATACATTTCCAGAACACAAATATGAATATTGGATAAAGCCAGGTTCAAAATTCTTGTTTCATTTTGTTGACATATTACAGTCAATGTTTTTTCTGTTAATCTCTTTGAATCACTCTGTAAATCAGAACATCCTGGGGAAAAAACTGAATTCCTCCATGTTTTTAGTAATAATAATAAAACACTCTTTGAATGAGTTTTAAAATCTGAGAAAAGGACGAGAAAAAAACTATTATGGAGAAATGGATTTAAAAAATGTATATTGTAAAATGTTATACACACTGAAATGTAACTAAATGACATTACAAGTTCATTACTTTTATGTTTAAATGTGAAAATGAGACATTATCTAATGCTATCTTTTGGTGAATATAGTAGAAATCTCCAGACACAAATATACAAAGTCAGTTAAGTAAACTACCAAATGTGGATTATGGATGTTTTCTAGGCCAAAAATAATGGTTTGCCTGAAGTGTCTCGCTTTAAAGAGTACAATAAATATATATGAAGCTGGCTTTTGAATTGTAGAGAATTTAGCCAGGGTTGACGCTGTATTCATGCTATTGTTTTTCAGCACTGGTGTAAAGCCTACTGTGCCTGCAGACAAACAATATACTGAATGAAAATAGATGCAGCCACACCTGTTCATCACATCTCTGAGCAGCTCCTCTGAATGTCTTTTCATTTTATATCCAATTATGATCATTGTTGATTGATTAATTACTCTGTGGAGCCCAGATGTTATGCTGACAGATGAAGGGCGATGCAATAAAGTTATTCTGAGTGGTGCTATACTTTACAATAACTAGCAGTACCATGTTAGGATTGAAGCTCGAAGAACACACTCTTTTTCGGGACATTTTTACCTTCATAGGACTGAGAGAGGGAGGGTATGTGACAGAGATCCCAATTAACAATACATCTTTCAAAAGGCCCTGACTGTTACAATCTGTCAAATAAACTCCTTCTTTCAGTCTGTATCATCACGCAATAGTGTCTGAATATACACAGCAAATTCTTATATCATTGTAGTAATACTTTTCTTCAGTAAAGGCTTTATATACCGGGGGTGTGGCAAATAAACATCATAACTTTTCATAAAGGCAGTGATGCAACACGTTCAATAACGACCAACAACTATCTATCAACTAGCAGCGTCTGTCGGTTAATTGTCTAAATTACTGAAAGCTAATTTATTCGGTGAATTTGAGTTTCCTCTTGTTAACAGTTACAGCATTTATATTGAGGGTTTGTGAAAGGTAAGAGAGGAAGAAAAGGATGGTATGCGGAGTCTTTGTCAAGGTTGATACAAATATTTGTACTATTTATTTTATGATGTCGTACCAAGTCTACCACAATAGTTAGATAATTTTGATGTGCCTTCATTTAGTAATTTTTTGAATTGCAACCCGGATACAAATAGTTTAAAAGCTTCTGATTTACGTGTTTTTGTTCTAGTTGTTCGATCATTTCAAACCTGGTAAGATAATTTAGCATTTCCCATGTTGCAATACTGCTCTTGACTATGTAGTCTCCGTTTTGTTGGACACTAAAGCGTTCTCTTGTTTTTTTCGCTGTCTAATATTTGCATTTTGTGAAAGTACTTGAGACAAAAAAAATATTTTCATTAAATATTTTTGAGTCGCCCCCCAGTGTGTGAAGGCTTTAAAACGGAAATGTATAAAGTCAAGAGTTATTCCGGCTCCAGATAGTCCTTAAATGTTCATTATATCACATTGTGTGTAACATCTTCATTTACACCATGAAAGTAAAGGGATTTACATTGGACACAGATCATATGTTGGTTATGATAACATGGTTAAATCTGAACTGTACTGTGTATTGGAGTTGGTGTGCAGGTGTTGAGTTGGACTTACAGGGTTAACACAGAACATTCACAAATCCCCATGATGCTTTAATTACCAGAACAACATGAACTCAAGGTGCCTTTAAACTGACAGATTTTCATTTGCAGTCCTCACCGCTCCCTTCTCTGCATCATATTTACTGTTGTTTTGGCACTATGTTTTTCCAAATGGACAGCCCACATTTTCCAGTATTATCACTGCAGACTCTGGGAAAGCAAAAGGGAGTAAACACTGGGAGGGATTTATGATTTGATCTCAGGCCAGTATGGACATGTGGGTCTCCAGACTGGCATCTGAGGGACGGACATTTAGACATGAAACTGATCTGTTCTATGTAAATCCCTTGCAAGGAAAGTTGTGTACTTTTGTGAGTATTAATGTGGTTTTGGTGACATAAAGTACAATAAACCCAGTGCAAACACTGCATTGATTCTAAGCCACATTCAGTGTTGTGATGAATAAGCCAAAGACATTTCTGTTTCAGATTCATCTCTAATAGATTGAATCATGTTGGAGGAAATTGTTGTGTTTTGGGTAACAGCTCCATGTATTCAGTGCAGTACTGTGAAGTGTGATTTGAATGGAAACTATGAACGTAACAAATAATAAGCCTAGAAGTGCTCTACTGTAAGATGGTTTATGTCTTTGTCATCCACTCAAGTATAGAGTGGTGCAGTCATGATGTATTATAGTAGGAACTACAGTATGGTCACATGACTTCACATCACCATCGCTAAGCTAAAGGCGGCTAATGTTGGGCTATAAAGTAACCACAACATGGTCACATGACTTCACGTTACCACCGCTAAGCTAAAGGCGGCTAATGTTGGGCTATAAAGTAACCACAACAAGGTCACATGACTTCACGTCACCACCGCTAAGCTAAAGGCAGCTAATGTTAGGCGTGATGATGTTAAAAACCCTTCAGCTTGTGTTAACCACAGACCTTATTTCAGGATAACAACCAAAAACACATTCAGAAAACCATTGACTTCCAGACAAGGGAACAGGAAGTGCTAACATGCTGACTCACTAACGGGATTAGGACTCATCCCTGCACCATTCTATATTATGTGTGGCTGAAATATTTCTAACAGCTACCGTATGTGCTGATGAGGTTTCACTGTTTAGCCAAACCCCGTGCTATCTGCAGTGTATTTCAGCCGTTGTGCATCTTATATCTGTTGACATGTATGTATCTAACTTACTGTATACCCAACAATACGCAACTGAACACTCCTTCTGCTTTGTGTTTTCATATGTGTGGCTTCAGTGTCCATATATATATGTCCCATTGCTCAAGGACATCCTGTGAGTGGGGGGGGGGGGGTTCATATGTTTTCTCTTTTGTCCTTTACCATCCATTTCTGATGCCCATGCTATTTTCATCTATGGTAATTTGGAATAAAGTTTCTTTTTCATAAATGTACTTCAGCGCAGTGCACTACAAATGTCTTTTTTTTATGCATTTCAATTGAAGCAAGTTTTGAAGTAGGACTAAATGTGTTTTATATAAAAATGTTTTCCCTAATGGCGGAATAATGTCAGAGGCACTGCTTATTTCAGTGCCTCTCTTCAATCTTCTCCTTTTCTTGTCTGACCCTAGAGACTCTTGTATGAGAGGTTTTCAATGTCAATTATTTTTGAGGAAACGTATAGTGTGCAAGCGGTGGTGGACTGAGTCATTAAATCAGGCCCGGGAGATTGATATACATTTTGCCACTATGTGTATCTGGGAGAAAAGTCACCCTGCTTACTTAATACAAACATGTGGGACTAAAGAACAAGTAGTACTTCTTACAGTATTACAATATAGGCTACACACAGCTCTTCAAATGTCCAAAATGCAATTACCATTTCCTTGTAATCCTGCTGAAGAAAAGTGAAAATCAACACGATATATTGACACTGATGCAACTCATTCCTATTAACTATTTTACCACTGGTCATTGGCGAAACTGAATAGGCCAAAAAAAGACATTCAGGGCAATGGGAAATATCCACAAGAGCAAAAATATGTCAATTTAAATACAAGCTTTTAAATGACTTATTTAAAACACGTACAAATGTACCTACATCCTTTTTTGGAACAACCTTGTGTAGCTATGATGCTTGGATGGGGGTACATGTCCATAAGTCCATCAGTTTGATGAGTTTTCTACTTTTTATAAATATGAATTCATGACAGTAATGGTTTAAGCCCAGTGACCCTGAGTCTGTCTACAAATTCAATTATATATGAAATCCATTAAGGCCTTTCCTGAAGGAGGATGTAACACAATTGAATGCCCATGGTTGCTTTTACCTATAAATAAATAACGTAATATTGCCAAAGGGCAGGGGCTAAATATAAGTATTTGCATTAACCATGGTAGTCTGTTTTCTGCACACAAAACACACAGTAAGATCACTTTCATGAACACCAAATATTACTGAAAGGGCAGAAAAGCTCAATTTCGAATCCCAAATTCTAATGAATATTGCCCAAATTGAGGTCAATGGGTTAGGAGTGGAGCAAAGGTTTCTGGGAAGAAGCATGGCGACAGGTAAGCTGTAAAATTCCAGCAAGAAAGAAACTAAAATTAAAGATATTCTTGTAGAGTTTTGTATGTTGTAGCTAAGTGTAAGTAAATAACTTTTGTACTTTTCAGTATATGCCCTATTTTTATATGTTTTTTGTGTCTATGTGACTAATGGGATAATTGTTTAAATTGTTCCAGTATTGAGCGGTAGCACTGCAATGTGATCATATCAAGGTATTCTCCAAGATCAATAAACCACTAAAAGGTATTGCTCTTGCTTCTAACAGGCTTTGATGGATTTTAAAGTGTTAGACAATATTATAGAATGGACCCTACAAAAAACATTTTGTTTTTACCTTTCACTCAATCCGTTCAGCTTTACCCAAGTCTCGCTCAAGAACAAGTCTTAAATCCTTACATTACTTGTTACTTGTTAGACGCTTTTATCCAAAGCGACTTACATACTCAATACTGTGGACAATCCCCACAGGAGCAATTTGGGGTGAAGTGTCTTGCCCAGGGACACAACGACATGCTGACTGCAGTGGGGTTTGAACCTGTGACCCCGTGATCCCAACACCAAGGCTCTATCCACACGCCTCCTTCTTTGCATCCTCAGTGAAAGTCAATTCATCCATGACAGAAATTGCAACAATAAGAATAAAGGTAATATTGATAATAAGGTTTATTTAACGGACAAAGGATGGACTAGCTTCAGCGCCACTACTGGTAGTAAAACGTGATCCTAGTTAGCTACAATGGTCATTTGACAAAACACTGAATTCGCTAAAACCCCTTTTCTTTTGTTATGCTCTGTTTGTGCCTGCACATGCTAAAAATACCCAGCTCTTTTCTAAATACCCCACTTTTTTCACCAGTTTCTAACAGTGTCTCTTGTTAGTGGTAGGAAAGAGATGTGAGATAAGAGTTTGGGAAGTGTGATTTAAAAAAAAAAGAAGGAGAGTAGAGGGTAAGGACTGTGCTCTCAGGCATTATTAGCAGGAATAAAAGAAAAAGCATCTGGAGAGCAGTCAAGGTCAACTGTGAAAAAAAAGCATTGAGACAAAGGTGGAAAACATCGGTAGGAGTAACTGCAGTAAAGGCTTTACATTTTATTAATTGAATGAACACTGGAAGTGGAAGTAATATTTTTCTAGTTCTCTACCTGTGTTTTTAATTCTTGTTTTTATGCACCACGACACCAAGTCAAATTCCTCGTACGTGTAAACCTACCTGGTAATAAACCTGTTTCTGATTCTGATTCTGATTAAAACTGTAGTAATGTGTGTGTTGTGCAGAAACAACCAAAACAAAAGTATAGCCTTATTCAAAATTCAGCAGACCCCTTACCTGCTTCCTCAGCACTACAAACTGACAGTTTCCATAGTGACTGTTCTTTCTGAGATGCAGCAGTTTGAATAAACATCTGATTTCCTGCAGCGAGGGGGGTCTGACTTGGCCTTGACCTTTAAAAGCAATTTTCAACGTTTATTTTTCCATTGGTATACTTGTGATGCACTCTCCTGAAACTCAGCACGGATAGACTTCTTATAACAATTTCTATAATTTGAAGAGTGGTGTTATCCTCGTTCTTTACATCGCATAAACACCATTTCCCAACGTGCATTAAACCACTGAATCACCGAGCTGAGGATCTTGCCTACGTCTGGTATTGTTAATGACGGATGTATTTTGTTGTACACACATTCCTTCACATTTACATTTTAATTTACATTAAAGGGGACCTATCATGCAAAATGCACTTTTGTACGTCTTTTATACATGAATATGTGTCCCCGGTGTTCCAGGGAACTCACCAAGTGTTAGAAAACACAACCCTCTCTATTTTCCTCCATACCCAAATCTCTAAAAAAGGGGCTGCAACGGATCTGATAAAAACTGATCCAGATTTGAACACTGTCCTGACGTCAGGACAGTGGCGCTACGGCTATTGGGCCAACTCCACCAATCAGGAGGAGACAGCCACGGCCATTGCCGTTCGAAAGCGCTGGAGACGCTGTAGTACATATGCCAGGCCAGTAAATGGTGCTGTTCTCACTGAATCTGCCCTTGCTAAAACAGAGTTTGAAATTGTCAAATTGAGCAAAATGAGGCATGGCTAAAATGCATGATCTGTTTGGTATTTTGAAAAAGTATAAATATGCCTTATATAGGTATGGTCCTACACTATATTATTCAAATATAGCATGATAGGTCCACTTTAAAGTATTTTGTGAGGCCTTCTAAAATGTTTTTAAATATAACTACGGTTCTAGTTGAAGAGTTTGTAAATTAACATGAACCGAATCTGTTTCCTGGCAACGCAATCGCACAACGTCACGTCCGTTAATTCCACATCCACACGCATGGATTAACATCGATTTAATACATTAATGTAGCCTTTGTTTCTGCTAAAAGAGGTGTCGACCAGCTGGGGCAACAAGAAAATCGGCGAAATCGAGTGTGACTATTAAAAAATAAATCATTATTATATTAATATTGACAATAACAACCGACCGTCGGGGTAGCATTTGCTTGGCATTTCCGGACATATCTCCACTGGTTGGGCCATGTTAACAATACCGTGTAACTGTCACGTTTGAAGGGACGAAATCGTGACATCTTCACGTCTCCCAGCATGGTAAATCGTCACATGTTCACGTCTTGCCGTGATACCGGGTTGGTATTTAATCACTGATCACTTGCTGCTTGCTCTACATTGATTAGATAATGTAGCTAATCCTGTAAATGAAAAACTATTAATACTTAACAATTACAAACCTATCTTCGCTGATGAAAAGCCAGCACATCCTTGTCAACTCCATAGATGAACATGCAGCACTAGAAAGTTATAGCATTTTTAAGGTACCGTTGAGCGAGTTTTACGGTACCAGTGACGTACGAGGAACTATCCCAGTTTTTCACTTTTCTTTTTTTCACAGACATAACATAAATAGGACATACTGTACATGGAGATGCTTACATAACTGCACCTGTTGTACATCAGGGTTAATCATTCATGCCCTCCTTGGACACCAAAAGGACATACCATTTCTTGATGCTATCGATTTTCATATTGTGCAAACATTACCAATATATTACAGACATTATCACTCCCCCTCATCAAGGAAATTATCGCACAATACCTGAACCATTATGTTAGTAAGAACCAGTGCTTTACCATCTATGAAACAAGTACAAGTGCAGTGAGTAAAAATGTATCAGTTTTCAGCTGTAGTCTTGCTGTGATTTTCTCCATTAAATAAACATTTTTTTACCCTGTTTCTCCAATGGACTATGCTGGGGGGCTGCGGCTTCAGCCACGAGACCGTTATCATTTTCTCCGCAATTAGAAGAAGAATTCTTAGTAAGAAAGCTACGTTTCTGTCCATCGTAGCACTGGGCAGTATACCCAGTATATAAAGTGCTGGGTCCACTCCAAAGTGAGGTAATGCCAAGCACCCGTTTAATCTCCTTTTGAACATCGTAACTATCCCAGTTTAAGTAGCCCTTGAACACAATCCTCAGCTGTTGCATTTGACGGGGAGGAAGATGAGTGGTTAACCAGCCTGGCTGCACTTTGTATCTGTAGGTGCAGCCGTAGACGACATATAAAGGGAGCAGGTGCAGAGGATTGAGATGCTGGCTGTAGATAATAATCTCTGTCCCGCCTCATACTGATTCTCACAGACAGTCTAATCACTTCACATTACAGTTTTTCTCGATTGCTAACACACTAAAATGATACATAAAGCACAATTATTTTAACTGACACTCAAAGAGCAAAACATCGGCTCAAATCTCCAAAACTCTAAACACGTTTTCAGCTTTTCACACAATTTGCAAATCAACATGGCACTTTTTGCAAACCACCGCACACGTTTCTCCACGTAAGACACAGGCATCTGACATAAAGTCACGTGTTAGCAGGTTTAAAACACTGATATTCAAAATGCCTCACACATGGACCAATAATCAAGAAACACGTTCCACCTGACCAAACACCTGATAGCATAATTGTTGGCTCATCAATCAGGATGTTAGCACTATAAAAAGAGCACAGGTGAGTACTTTCTTACAGCAACAATGGAAGCCAACATGGAAGCAAGAGGAAGAGGAAGAGGAAGAGGAAGAGCTGGGCTGAGAGTGAGAGGAGGAGGAAGAGGTGGGGTGAGAGTGAGAGGAGGAGGAAGAGGTGGGGTGAAAGTGAGAGGAGGAAGAATGAGAGGTAGAGGTAGAGCTGTAGGGAGAGGACGTGGACAAAGAAGAATACTCTCTAATGAAATGAAATGTTACCAACCATGGTTTGACGATGAGAGAGGCTGGACAGAGGGTTCAGCCTAATCTAAGCCGATGTACTGTTGCCTTTGTAATCCGGACACTTAGACTTGAACACAGGTTAGTAGTTAGTTACCAGTTTTTAGCTCTGCATAATTCATGATATATCAGTGCTTATATCTGTTGTGTGAAACTTATTTACTTCATTACTGTAATTGAATTGTTGGCATGTTACACAAATCCTGCACAATGTACTGTGGTAGACTTACTTGTATGCAACACAGACACTGACCAACCACTATATCTTTGTTGTTTATCTGAAGGACTGAAAAAACAAAGAGGTGCAGGTGGAAGGCTAAGGATTTTCAATGAGGCACAGGAAGCAGCAGTTACAAACTTGGTTTTGGCAAACAATGCCATCACACTTAGAGAGATCCGAAGCATAGTAACTATGTGCTGAGATGCATGTTGCACAATGTTATTTTTGAATAAAAAATATTTTAACAATTCATTTGTATTTCTTCATTTACTGTATTTCTGTATACTCAAGCAATCTTTCTCTGCAGAACCCTCTATGTACAGAGCATAGCCCATAAAAGATGAAAGTGCTTTAGATGATGCTCAGCAGTGTGTAGTTGGGTGGTCAAACAATCTAGTATTATGAATGAAGTGTGTTATATTTGGTGCTAACGTTTGCATTTGGTAAGTGTTTACAGTATGTAGTTTTGAGTGCAGTTCTCCATTTAGCAGGAGAAGTGAGGTGTTTTGCACTTTGGGTGTGGGGTTTTGTGAATTGTGTTTAGTGTTCTGAGAAACTGAGCAATTTAAAAAAAAATGTGTGTTAGCAATCGAGAAAAACTGTGAACTCAGATACTCTGTGATTCTCTACTAAAGCTTCCAGGCAACACTTCAGAGAAACTGGTTCTCAGAAATCATAGAACATGATTATATTCCCAGAGAAGTTAAGTGTCCGTATAAAACATTTGCATCTCGGTGCATACAGTACAATTTATGAGTTATGCAAGTGACGTAAAACTAAAAGGAAGGAATATCAGGATATGTCGGTTTATTAAATTACTCTTAATTCGAAGGAAGTTGATGCTGATTTTTGGGGGGTTACTGAACTATTTCATGACATTACAGGTGGCAAAAATGTCTTAGACTGGGCGTTTAAAAGAAGCTAATCTCTCTGTCACGTTTGTGTTCAGGTTCACCTGTAGATGTATCTCCATCAGATTGTTTGAATAACCAAAGACAGCAAAGTTTGGACACAGAGTTGAAAGTTAAACCCTGCATGCATCGAGACTTCAGAATACTCTGTTTCATCAAGCACACAATGCCTAGATAAGAAATCCAATTAAGTCGATGCTATGCGGTCTTATTTCCCTTTTTCTGCAATCATCTCATACATGTCTATAAACAATGAGCCGTTGAAAGTGTAATACATTTTTGTCATTGATATGCAAATGCACTATTATTAGTGGATGGAACGGTCACAAGGCGAGAGAGTTCAGATCAACCAGGAAGACACACTGCAGTTGTTACTCCGTGAAACCTCTTGTATGCTGCTTTGAAAGGGAAACAAAAGGCCTTTGATGGCTCCTGTTTGAATGTTTGTGCTGCGACAGATAATAATCATGAGTAACTTCAACATAGTGCTGCACATTCAGCCAGGAGTGTGAAGCCTCCTGTCTTAACCCTTGTGTTGTCTTCCTATTGACTTTTCTCCTCCCAGTTTGAGTTTTTATAAAGCATATTTAGTATAGATTATCACCCAAATCTGTGTCACACCAATTAAGGCAACTTTATTCCTACTTATTACCACAAGTGCTACTCTTCTTTTTGAAATGTATGGTCAATACATTCATTTACACAAAATCAAACCTAATTTCTGAATAAAACAATTGACCAGAAAGGTTGTACATTTGAATAAAATCCTAAATCTAATGAAAGAGATCATGATTATTTTCTCGTGGAAAAATGTAGTACACAATCAAACATGTTGTTTTTCTGTCACTAACATAAAACAAACCTTTATCCCAACATGAAAACATTTTGGAGCGGGTCAAATTTCACCGGAGGACAACAGGAAGGTTAAGGCCCTAACCAAGCCCTCAGAAAATGAGCCTTCTGTTGAAGCAAATGTTTCGTAGTGGCCAAACCATGGTACTACAACTTCAGTTTAATTATCTCGTCATTGGGCCCAAAAATACTTGTTCTCCTTGACTTACATTGGGAAAGAGACGTGCTAAAACGTTGTATGTGTGCTTCACCTGGAGATCTGTGTGATATACTGTAACAAAGCAGATGCCTCGATGTAAAGATCACCTGCAGGCGTCATGCTGAGCCTACTCACTGAACACAGCAGTCGTCCACACGTCCTCAACATGAAGCAGCTCCTGCCACGCTTAGAAATGTGTCCAATCATATGTAAAGATAGATATGCCGTTGGTGTCACAATGGTCGGACAGAAATAATTGAAAGATAAATGTGAATGTGAAGTAAGAAAGCAAACAAGTGTATTTAGCCGAATGTAAGATGTTCCATTAAAGGTCTCCTATTATACTGTTTTTCATCAATATATTATAGGTCTCAGATATGTACAAAACATGTCTCTGAAGTGTTTGGCTCCAAACACCAAACAGATCATGGCAGCATCCCATAATCCCCTCTGTTTCAGCCCTGTTTCAAAAGTGCTGATTCTCTGTCTGTTACTTTAGATGAAAATAAGGAGCCCCTCCCCACGCCCCTCTGAGAGATATTTGGTTAAAAAGAACACAATGGTGCTCTAGGAGGAGATGCAGGTGATAAGGTGGGCGGGGGTTACCTTGGTTGCTGATTGGCTAATGGTCACACAAGCCAAAACATCGTTATGACATCATAAAGTGGCCAAAATCAGCTCATTTTCAGACAGGTTTTTATATAAATGGATCAGGACAAAAAGAGAGAGAATCTTTTTTCCTGAAACTTTCAGAATCTCTTTCCACAGAGGGGACACATGTTGATGTAGAAGAGACATGAAGAAGTGGATTTTGCATAACAGGTGACCTTTAAGCCAGTCTTATTTTAATGAATGAGGAGGAAGCTGGTGGCCCCAATTTCAAACCAACCCCTACACCCTCCCGCTTCCTGCTTGGACTTGGAGATGCTAATTGGAGACAGTTGTTAAAAAAAAAGTTACGGGATTTGCTGTTTCTGCCGGAGTGAGCGGAGTTTGATACAAAGCTTGCCGCTGTATTTTTCCCCTCCACCTGGAAGAAGAGAGCCTCGTTCACTCCATCATGAAGTGGGAGTGAGTAGGGTGTGGTTTGGAATTGGGCCTTAGTCATGAAACCTGCTCGGTGCAAATAGTTCCGTGCAAATAGTATCTAGTATCTTACGCAAAATAAGAAATCCATTGCATATTTTCCTCAAACAAGCCTTTTTTTCTGTCGTTCAGTAAGCTGACAACCCCTGACAAAGTGATATATTAAAGATATTTCAAAAGTTTATACTTTAATTACTTATCCAAACCGTTAAAATGAACCATTCCATTAGTTCTCCTCACAGAAACACAATCACCCTGAATTCACTATGCAACAGAAATTATCTTGCTTGTTCAAAATAAAATAAGTAATTAGTCACAATGAACACTGGCACACTAATTATTTATGATTGGTTATTCGAAGAACCACGGTGCATCTAGGAGTGCTCCTTCACCTGCATTCATGCTGTTAAATCCAGTAGGAAAGCAATGAGTAAACATGGAGGTGAAATTGGTCGATCAGAGCTAATTGTAGGCATGCCAATTATTATTGATTAGTCCATTAGTGTCCAGCATTATTGAGTCAATCAAGTTATATTCTTGAAATTTCACACAGGAGATGGATGTTCATCATAACTGTTGAAACAACTTCAAACATTCATCTGCTACTCAGTAGTATGTATCTAATACCTAATATATATATATCATTCCAATAACTTGTATATAGACTCGTACTGCACTATTCCACATCATCACTTTATTTTATTTTATAACTATTATTATTTTTGTATTGCTCTTGTTCTTATTGTTATTATGTTATTATGTTGCATTGTTGGAGAAGCCTGTGACATAAGATTTTCAACTACATAATTACTCTGTAGCTATGTCAGATTGACAATAAAGAACCTTGAACTTAACTGAGCTCATAGTGATGTCTTTCTTTCTGTCTCATCAAATAAAAATGGTCTTAACATGAGAAATCCTTTTATTATTATCACTTTTATTATGATTGTATTATTTCAGCGCTATAAAAGACACTTATGTGGAAATTGTCACCGAAACGCCAGATTTCTTTTTAAATGAGCTTGTTGTACACAAGGATTCTGCTATTTTAGAACAAATTCACAAATTCAATAGTTTTTGTCGATGAGACTGACTCCTTTTCACAGCATCCTGCAGGATTACACCCTCCCACCACAAGAGCATAGCTGCTGAGAGTGTGGGATTGTTGTTGTGTCATTAATCATTCAGTTTCCTTTTACCACAGTCTGTCAGGAAAGGAAAAACTATCGGCTACAAACATGCATTTTCACAAGTCAGTTTCCAGTCAGCTCCAGAGGAAACCAGAAGCTTTGTGACACTATAGTGTTAATTTTGTCCCAGCTGTTTCCAATGTCCTTGTTAGTTTGTATTACATTAATCAAGCCATCCCTTTTAGTCAAGTTTTAATGAACTAGAAGCAGTCCTGGAAAAGTACTCGGATATTATTAACCTTAACCTTTACTAGGGTGCTCCCACATTGCCGTTTAATGTCTCGGTACTTCCGGTAACGTTTACCTACCAAATAAATGTTTTTAAGCTTCCGAATGAATTGTTAGTAAGTTATAACACTTCTTCAGGCGAGAAGCATACTACCTCGATTACCAATATATTCCAAAACATTTATATTTCAGAATTTCGTGTCTGGTCTGCTTAAAAAAACAAATTTCAAAAATGTTTTATAATAACTCTCGCTGCATGAATGGTCGACACAGTTCCACATTGCAAGTCTAACAGTAAAGTCTGTTCATTATACATTTTTTACTTGAATTACAAGTTTACAAATGTGGTGATAGCTATAGCTAGATAATTAACATTTGCCAGATAGCTTGTTAGCCAGTTAGCCAACGTAAGCTAGCTAACTAGGTGGATAGTTAGCGAACGGTAGCTAGCTTGATTTACAGAAAGATAGATGGATAAGTTAACTAGCTAGATAGCTGACATTTGCTAGCTTAATAGCACAATAAATATAAACAGTGTGGACCTTTGTCTCTCCTTCTAGTAGTGAGAGTGATTATAAACTGTCCACATGAGCTTTAGTCTGCAGTCCAACCAGCTCATATCATATGTTTTATGTATGTTATTTTCGTAGCTCCTCATAGCAGGGACATCTCCCCACAACAAGACACTACAGAGTTATTAAAAATGTCCTCAGGTCCATTTTCACATGTCATCCTGCAGCCAGTCACTGACAATGGATGTATGTGTTACGGTAAAATAATTTATGTATATACTGCAAATGAGCTCGGATAAAGCTCTTGTTTAAAATGCTGCGAATGCTAATCCGTAAGTACTAAAACATAAACGAAAACCAGAAGTTGGGAGAAGGGGTCGGGCTAAAAAACTGAGGAGCTAGTGGTTGACTTCAGGAAGCGGAGTACCGCCCCAAGCCCAATTACCATCGTGGGCATGGATGTGGACATTGTGGACAGTTACAAGTTCCTGGGTGTCCACATAGACAATTAAACTGGACTGGAGTAAAAACACTGACGCCCTATATAAGAAAGGCCTGAGTCGCCTGTATTTCCTCAGGAGACTCAGGTCCTTTAACGTCTGCAGCACTATGTTGCAGATGTTTTATGATTTGGTGGTCTCCAGTGTGATCTTCTTTGCTGTAGTGTGTTGGGGCAGCGGGGTGAAGACAGCTGATGCCAACAGACTCAACAAGCTCATCAGGAGAGCAGGCTCTGTCCTGGGAGTGGATCAGGAGTCGTTGGCAGTGGTGTCGGAGAGGAGAATGCTGAGGAAACTTCTCGGCATTCTGGACAACGGGTCTCACCCCCTGCATGCCACACTCGTTTCCTACCGGAACAATTTCAGCCACAGACTGAGATCACCGATGACCACCACACAGCGCCACAGGAGGTCTTTCCTCCCAGTGGCAATCAAACTCTTTAACTCTTCACCCTTAAGTAAAGGGAACTGAGAACTTCCACACCAACACTATGTGCAATATACATATCAATATAATTACCATCATTACAATACACTCGCTGCTATATAACTACTGTATGTGCAATATTATTATTAGTATTATTAATAATACTATGATAACGTGCAATTACGTAACTGCCACTACGTTTTATTTTTTGCACTACTACTGTAACTACTAAATACTGCTGATAATTGCATTGATTGTGTGACCATCTATGTTTCTAGGTTTCTATGTTTCATGTTGTCTGTAGATGTTTAATTGCTCTTTTTGCTGCACTTTTAGTGTACAGTTTTGCTGTTGTGCTGCTGTGTTTATTGTGTTTATTGTATTTTGTTACTCTGGCACAACAATTTCCTTCGGGATAAATAAAGTCTTATCTTATCTTATCTTACATAAGTTGAATACTACATAAAAGTAATGATATGAGTCACTTTGTTTCACTTTCACTTCCTGTTTTTCATCTGTTATGTTGATCTTACAACAACATTTCACATAAAGGATTCAAGGATTCAATGCTTTTATTGTCACTCGTATAGGTACAGTGTAGTTATGTCGATGAAAATCTTAGGTCACAGGCTCCTCCAACAGTGCAACACAATAAAACAGATTAAATAGTGCAAGTAAATACAATATTTACTGGCAATAATACAATAAGCCTTTGTCCATGTGGTATGTAATAATGCTCTGTGTGATTCTCCCTCTCGGACTAATTAAAAAAGACCTTCGTGAGATCTCGATGTCAGGGTGATCAAAGGAGGAAATGTTTATTTCTGTCTGTATCACTTTACTCTGTATTGTAACAGGAGGATCAGGCGTTTTAAAAAATAGCCTTTAAAGTGGATCCTCTTAAGCTCCTTCACTGCAGCTCTTAATTACAGATGGCAGAACTCGCTTAATCCCCTCTTGATGAATAAGAGCGTTGGCCGCAGAGAGAGTGAATTCTCATTGAACCGCTGTAATTAATTAGCTCTTAGGGCCACAGGAGCAGAAGTGTCACATGTAACCAAAATACCATCTGTGCAGTTAAAATCAAAGGCCATGGTGAACAGGTGAGTTTTTAATGATGACTTGAAGATGTCCAGGGAAATGTCATCTGTTGCAAGTGCTTAATGAGAAATGATTATGTTGTGTAATTTTGTAGTGCGCCAATTCCCAACTAATTGTCACAGGATTTCATACATTTTTATCTAGATAACTGAATGAAATTGTTATATTTTTAAAGTTTGGACCGGACCTTGATAAGGGCACAGTGAAGAAAATACACTGCTAAATGTACAGAGCGTTCCTTTTCTGCAAAGAAAAAAGGAAATGTAACATTTTTAAAGTAACCTTCCCTGGTTGTAGAGTTCTCTAAAGTGGGTGCTTATTAAAGCTGTGATGGAGACTAAGTGGACAACACAACAGACTCCCAGTGCTTCAGAAAAACATTTTAAGCTGCTGAGTATCTGGGAGTAAAGTTTTAATGTGAAAAGACTGAGCAACAGGAACACATTGATCTGTGTCTCTGTGTTCAGTTATCCTGCAGTCTGACTCATTAACAGCCGTCAGTTTAACTCTCAGTCAACAAAGTTTAAGCTATAAGAACAACAGCAAACTCCAATGAAAGCTCCACTTGTCCAATCACTTGTATTATATGTTGTGGCATACTGTATGCTGTAATCCCTTTAAAATTATACTTATCAATTTTCGCAATACATTAGTATTACTTATTTTCATATTTTTTGACATACTTTAACTATATTATTACGTTTTCCAGTTTATTGACATACTATACTATGACTTCCTTATATTTTTTCGACATACAATACTATTACGTTTTTAATATTTTTCTAGATACTATACTATGACTTGTTTTTAATATTTTGCGACATACTATGACTTTTTTAAAGGGCCCATGTCATGCTTTTCTGGATATTACCCGTCCCCTTGTGTGTTATGAAGGTTTTTCTGCATGTAAACGGTCTGCAGAGTCAAAAACCCTCAAAGTACACCCTGTAGCGAGTAAAACTCTAACACAGAAAAGACCTGTCTATGCTGCCCCAGAACGCCTCGTTGGAGATTTCTCTTTTTCCATTGTTTTCTTCCTGGGTTCTGTGACGTGTGAATACCCAAATCAACAACAAATGACCGGATTGGCCCAAATGGACCAATCCGCGGAGCACCTCACACACCAGGATCCCTTGGCTAACTAACAGGGAGTCCCATTGACTTGCATAGAGCTCCCTGAACGCTGGTAATAGACGAGTTGGGATGGCGGAGAAATGCTCTCCGCAGACCCATTCTCACAGCGTTATAAACCTTTTTCTTACTCAATATCAAGCCACACTTATTGTTTTTACTTCGGCTGTGAGTGTTTGTGTGTGCTCAGGATGAGTTTCGCTTGTTCTCGCTGTATCGCGAGCAGCAGCGGCGAGCAGCAACGAGCCTCGCAACGAGCCTCGCAACGAGCCTGGCAACGTCCCGACCAATCAGAGCACAGTGGGTTCACAGGGAGGGGGGGGGGGGGGCAGGAGCTCCAACAAGTCGTTTAGGACAGAGTGAATACCTGGTGAATACACATACTATACAGCAGGGGTCGGCAACAGGCGGACCGCGGTCCGGATCCGGACCCAGACGCCGACCTATACGGACCCGGACCTATAATCAATACATTAATAGGGGATTTCAATTTTGACGGGGCGATTCTATTTTAACCGCTGCCGACGGGGCGAAAGAGACGAGTGAGCGATACAGGGAGAGAAACACAGAAGAAGAGATGAGAGAGTGGCAGAGAGAAGTGGAGAGGAAAGTGAGTGAAGAGAATAATTAGCGATACAGGCAGAGAAGACGGAGAGGAGAGTGAACAGGCGTGTTAGCGGCAGACAGGGAGAGACAAATAATGACACATGGCGCTCTCCAAGAAGAGGAAAGTGGACAGTGAGAACAGAGCTTTTAACCCTGAGTGGACGGACTCATTCATGTTCATCCTGCCCACTGGGAGCACAGAACCAGTGTGTCTCATTTGTTCAGAGACCGTGGCGCTCAAGCAGAATACAACAATCAAGTAACTGTATTCAGCTCGCGTTATATTTGAAAAACGAGTAATCTGATTACAGTTACTTTCGTAAACCTGAAGTGAATACATTTTGGAATACTTATGGGAATTATTGGTGGAAAAGTTTCCTCATAAAATGTAATAGTCATTACCAGCAGAACTGTGTGCACACTGCACAGCGCTGCAGCGTGTCTGTGAGCGAGAGAGAGATGCAGCGTGTCGGTGAGGCCCCACCCCCGCACGCAGATCAGAGAGAGAGATCTCTTTTAAAATATATTGAAAGTTAGAAACTAGAGATGGCAAATCCGGATCATTTTACGGACTCAGGGTCTTCTGAGTCAGTCATTGAAGAGATCCGGATCATACGAGTCATTTGAGTCTTATGAGTCAGCATGACCAAGACCGTAGAAATCCTATCGGTGAAACCGAAAAGTTGTTGCATTTCACGAGCATATTATTATTCCATATATTTTGAATATATATATATATTTGTATATATATATATATATATAATATCTGCATGTATATTTTCTATTTCGACATGTATATTTTATATTTTATTTTTATTTCTATTCTTGTATATTTTGTAGTTTTGTTTTATTGTAAAATGCCTTTTATGCTGCTGTAACAACAACAATTTCCCAATTTGGGATCAATAAAGTACTATCTATCTATCTATCTATCTATTAAACTGACGTTATAATTAACCTCCGCTACACAGTGTATTTTGCTTTAATAAAAAATGTTGATCACAAAAAAAAGGGTTATTTTGCGATTTGGCAAATCTGAGTCTGCTGTTGACTCGTGCATGAGGACGAGTCTGCTGGATCTCTGGATCTGCTGCTATATACGGCTCCGAGTCCGCACGAGTCTGCTCTGCTGTGTGTTGCACACACAGTGAGTCAGGATTTGCGAATCCGAGTCTGCTGTGGACTCGTGCATGACGACGAGTCTGCTGGGTCTCTGGATCTGCTGCTATATGGTTACGGCTCCGAGTCCGCACGAGTCTGATCCGCTGTGTGTTGCAGCGAGTCAGGATTTGCGAATCTGCGAATCTGAGTCTGCTGTGTGGACTCGTGCATGACGACGAGTCTGCTGGATCTCTGGATCTGCTGCTATATACGGTTACGGCTCCGAGTCCGCACGAGTCTGATCCGCTGTGTGTTGCAGCGAGTCAGGATTTGCGAATCTGCGAGTCTGCTGTTGGAGCCGTCGGCTCCTCTGAGTCCCCACGAGTCTGCAGGAAGTTTCACTGATCCGCGTCCCCTCCCCTGAGCCAAACGATCACTTCTGGCAGCTATCCTGTATACTTGCTAAAGGGTAGGCAGATGGACTGGGGTACGTTGTAATGTGATTTTACATGTTATAAAGAGAGTAGCGAGTGACGCAATTTATAGTTTTAATTTGTACGTCACACCAAGTGTGGGACTCAAGGACTCGGGTTAATGGAGAGGGGAGACTCGTCATGACCAGCTCATTTCTAGGATCCGGGTTAATGATCCGGATGAATCAGGACTCGCCCATCTCTATTAGAAACGGAGATGGTTCGATAAAATGTGCAAGATAACGTTTATGTAGCATTTCTTTATTGTCGAAATGATGACATTTCATAACGGGATCAAATCAAAGTGAATGGCCTGCTGCTGCTGAATGCATGGGGCAAGTGACTGGAAACAGTTTTAAAAGTTATTACGTCGTTTCAGATAATAAATAATAATGATAATTCATTCTATTTAGGGGCGCCTTTCAAAGCACCCAAGGACACCTGACAATTCATAACATATTCTAAGGAAAGGTTTAAGAGAGTACAAAGAATGCAGTCCGGGTGATGCTTTTTATGTGGGGTGCAGATGAGAGGGAGCTGTCCAGAATGACACCAAGATGTTGTGTTTGAGTTGTGCTCTTGATAAGCCATTAAAACAGTAAAATAAGTGTCTCCTGTTCACCAAAACATACCCATCTGTTATGGAAAAATATAGTATTCCAAAAGTATTCTAAAAGTAATCTGAACACGTAACTGTAACTGTATTCGGATTACTTTCAGAGCCATGTATTCAGTATTCAGTAACCGATTACATTTACAAAGTAACCCTCCCAACCCTGATTAAAAGTGCCAAAACGCCACTATGAGACAAAACACAACGTGTTTGACCAAACATTCCCTCTCAAGTCAGAACTGAGGTCACAAAAAATAAGCAGTCTCAGAGCCCAATATGATCAGTCCACCAGGATCAAAATTAAAACTAAATATCGTTCCAGGGCAGGCTAACCGAGGCTAACCAATGAGCACCTGCATGTGTGTATGAGAATGGCCCTGACACCATTTCAGCCCAGATTTAAACTCCGGGCAGGACAAGCTCAAGCTCAATTCTCGCACTGAACTAAAGAAAAGTGAGTGAGGGACTGCAATATAAGAGGGAAAGAAAGAGAAACTTTAAAACTGTTCAATTGTTATGATGTGTAAAGACTGATATTGTTCTATAATCGGCTGAAACTGTTAAGTCATGATGTGAAACGGTTAACAAAGCTATTTTATTTATTTCTCTATTTTATTTTTAAATGCAGCCCGAGAGGAACATTACACATATCCACAGTATTTACTGTATATCTGTATAGTTCAATGTTCATTGACAATAAATATTGTTGTTTTTTAATTGTACTTTCTTTATTTGATTGGCAGTCAGTTGTTGATTACATGCAGACGTTGATAAAGCTACAGGCTACTTCAATATATATCACACTAATTCATAAAGCAACTTAGACATTTTGATGTTCCGGACCTTTGCATGGGGACATTTTCTCTAACTGGACCTCGTTGAATTTTAGTTGAATACCCCTGCTATACAGAGATGCTGTATGAGAAACCAATGTGATTTTGGAAAATTGCACAATTTAAATCTATTCTAGTAGACCTCAACAATGGAAATATGATCAGTAGAAATGGCCATGACATGGGACCTTTAAATATTTTTTAAACATGTAAACAATTACTTTTTTCATATTTTTGATAATAAAGGGAGCAATAATGGGTTTAAGTAGAAGTTGAATACAAGAACTTACATATTTGGAAATGTTTTGAGTGAGAGGATTCACCTACGTTCTATTATTCATACTTTATTAGAAAGTGATGAAAATATTCATAAAGAATAAACAGACACTGAGCCGAATGAAAAGCAGAAACATCACAACCTTTATTGTTTATGCTGTGTGAAAGTCTTGAACATTAATAAGAAGTGACCTTGAGGTCGTCAAACTGTACAATAAATACAGGTGAGAGTTTCACCTGGACAAAGAAAGGATCCAGGTGACAGCAACATTTTCTACATTAAACACAGTTAACTGAAGAAAATTATCCACTTGACATGAGATCATTGTGTACACAGTACAATAGATAATATATCATGTTTTAATAACAGTGTTATGTAATCATCCCGCTCCTCTCTAATTTGATTGATGCTGTTCATTAATTGAGATTTGGGTATCTGACAAAAATATTTAACATTATAAAATCCCTTTCACTGGGTATTCCTTTAAAATATGAACACACTTTTGGTAAACCATGGGTGAAATGTGTCCTAAACATCTCTAAAAAAGCAATTTAGTATAATACAGTTAATTAGGAAATGAGACGTTGTAAACAGATCACATAGATTTCCAAACAAATATACAGTTTGACACGAGTCTTAGAGGCAGTAGCACCATGTTCAGCATTTTGGAGAGGGACTATTTTCATGTCTTTCCCTCGGATAAACTTCAAAGTTTCTCTCAAAGTTATTAACAGGGTGAGAGTGGAGAAGCTATCAAGAACCAATGCATTATAACAACTTTAAACAATGTTCGTCGAAGGTAGTGTTGTGTTCAATTCCACAGAGCTGCGGTTTGTG
Source organism: Trematomus bernacchii (assembly GCF_902827165.1). Taxonomy (NCBI): domain Eukaryota; kingdom Metazoa; phylum Chordata; class Actinopteri; order Perciformes; family Nototheniidae; genus Trematomus; species Trematomus bernacchii. The sequence goes on along the minus strand of NW_022987739.1, from coordinate 1,170,012 downwards.
AGCTAGCTAGTGGTAGCAAAATCATTACAGCTGCCCAATTAACCCAATTAAATAAACAATGGCTTATTTGTGGCTCTTGTGTAGTGGTGTGTCTATGTCTATTCAAGAGTGGGGACGGAAACACATGTATAACTTTTATTTGTTACAGTGCTTCGTTAACTGCCGGTTTTGCTCCTTCCGTTAGCAAAAATGTGTCAACACTCAACTTTTTGAGCGTTATAAATGTACCATCGAGTAAATCAAAAGCACATTTTCCAAAATATGGCTGTTGTTCTTCATATAGTGCCTTTAATCTGATCAGCCAATCAGGTTACAGGGAGCTGAATGCTGGAAGGAACACACACACACACACACACACACACACACACACACACACACACACACACACACACACACACACACACACACACACACACACACACACACACACACACACACACACACACACACACACACACACACACACACACACACACACACACACACACACACACACACACACACACACACACACACACACACACACACACACACACACACACACACACACACACACACACACACACACACACACACACACACACACACACACACACACACACACACACACACACACACACACACACACACACACACACACACACACACACACACACACACACACACACACACACAGTCTTTGGATCACATGTTCCAGCCTAATCCAATGTGTGTAGCCAGCAGGTAGCACATGCCGATCATACAGGTCATGATCATCATGGGAAATCCTAACCTGCAAGAAGAAAGAAAAAAAACATTAATTTCATGAATTCAAACATCTTATTCCAAAGTTGTGACATTTTATGATTCACTTAACTTGGATTTTTTTCCATGATTATTGCCTGTGTACCTTTACACACAGATTTCTTTACATGACTTTCTCCTTATACTTTTTCGACAAACTAGAATAAGACTATTTTACATATATTTTGATATTTAAACCTCAACATCGCCCTTTTGTATGACGTCATATTCATTCATTCAACATTGTCTGCATGTGTTAATTCAAGCTAAATAATTAAACTTAATGCCAATTGTGCTAATTGTCCAACAAATGCAAGTAAGCCTCCAGCAGTTTCTACGTGCTTGGGACCCGTACTAAAACATTTCTATATCATAAAACTCAACACTTCCAGGTTCACACTGCTGAAAAGTACACTTACGTGCTACACCTTAAAGATAATCATCACCTTTGACGAATAAACTAAAATATCTACTATCTGTTTCCATTTTTTGAAGTGCTTTCCATGTTTTTGTATTCCTCAATTAGCATGGTGAATTTAAAATGTGCCCTCAGATAACTCCAGATCTGCAGATGGTTTGTTATTTGGACGAGCACCGTGTCCTACATGAACACATGGCTGCTCGCGGCCCAGAGATCTGTTCGCCCTCAGTCTCTGACACACATCCAGAAAAACCGTTGGAGATATTCACTGATTTGTAATGTTTATTAGTTAAAACATGTATTTTATTGCTGTTTTGTATATAGTAATTTGGTCATTATTTGGTGTTGTTTTTTTGTTATTAAAGTTTTTATTTATGAATATACATGGTACATAGCTCACATGGTACAGCATACAGAAAGAGGAAGGTCAGGCTACAAAACATGTTAGTTAAGTGTTCCTGGTTAAAAGAAAACAGAAAAATACAAAGGTGTAAGATTACCAATCAGACACTACAGCGATAATCAAATAAAAATAATAACAACAAATTATGCTTGATTAGAAAGATTGTACAAAGGTCCTTTTGTGAGAGTCCTATAGTCAGGCTACTAGTTAGAGGTCAGGCATTCCACAAAGTAATCCCAACTTGCTAGAACCACAGGTCCTCTACCCCTCATTCTTGCCAACATAACCTCATATGATGCTGTTTCATTATAAGGTGTTGTTATTTTAATCAGGCTACGGGAGAAATGGATTACATGTAACAGGTTCCTACACTGACTTCTGCAGCACACACAATGTTGGAAGTGTGTGTGTGCATATTTAATAATTGTGTGTCAGTGAATTACTCTTAATCGCTGTCACTATCCCTTCATTCACATGGAAACAATTTAGACCTTTCCTTTCAATTTGCATGTGGATATGTCAAATGACTGCTCGACTTAGGGACTAATGAAGCACTTAGGCTAATGAGTCCAACATGATGTGGTGCTGAAATGTAATGTAACACAGTCAAAGTGTGTGAGTAGAAATGAGTTGCCAAGGGTGATTATCAGTGGTATGTCGCCATCAATTATCAATGATACGATTAACACCGTAAGAGGGTTAGGGTTGGGCATTTGCAGTCTTATCTTTAGTCAGTTTTTCTTAGGTAAAATATGTCTCGTCAATTATTTCTATATCGGCAAAGTACTGGCCTGAGTTGTTTTCTCCGGTGTTTAGCAATGATTGAGAAAACAATCTGCCAACCCGTTGTTTATTTGCTTTTATGGAATTCTGAAAAAAATAAACAACACCAGGTTGAGTACCTATGACACGCATGTGTGTGCACAATTAATCAATGAATTAATCAACCAACCAACCAATCAATGGTTCAACAAACCAACCAATCAATGGTTCATCAACCAACCAATCAATGGTTCAACAAACCAACCAATCAATGGTTCATCAACCAACCAATCAATGGTTCAAATTGTATAGCCTCTTTCCAACACCTTCACTTGTTTCCAGAAGTTATTATGATCGTGATACATTTTAGCAGCGGCACTCGTAAACTGTATAAAATTGTAACACTGTGCAACTGCGAGTATTCTTTTTTGAGACAGTTTTGATGGACAGAAATAACGCAAAAGGCAGTCTAACACCATCAGAGGGCTATGGGTCCTTTAATGGCGCATTTCCACTACACGGTCGGCCTCGGCCACACTCGGTACGGCTCGGTACGGCTTGGCCGCGTTGGGCCTTAACAGGGCCGACTCACTTCATGCTGCGCTTCCATTACAGTTTAGGAACTGGGGTAGTTACTATAGTAACGCAGTGTAGGCGGAGCCGTGACGTCATCTTCAATGAGAAATCCAGAAACACAACACAGCCGTTAGCTGTGAGCACTCAGAGCTCACAGCTCCTTATATATGTTCAGAAACTCGACAAAAGTTAAACAAGTACAAACCACAGACTGCCTGTGTCATGGTGAATACAGTCGCTGCTGTATTTATGTCTGTATAGGCCGTTGTTGTGAGTGTGGACGGTCGGGGCATATACTGCGTTAGCTTAGCCAATCTCCATCTAGAAAAACACGAATTTTAAAAGGTTTTTCGCCTGCCGTCTGTCTGCAGACTTGACAAAGCATTAATTCATGGTTTTTACTAACCGGTATCAGTATGTTGTTACTTCGGCATCATTTTGAAACGTGTATTACAATTAAATCACGGTCAAATATGTCCATCTTGTTGTAGTTCTAGCCCTCTTGCCAGCGCTCCTCTCTCTAGTTTAGCATACTCAGCCCGACTCAGCCCTGTTTGTTGGCCCCGATAGAACCACAATTTTCTAGGGCCAGAAAAGAGGGGAAAAAGTGGCCCCGCGCCGTGCCGCGCCGTGCCGAGGCCTAGTGGAAGCACAACCAAAAAAGGGGACGGCACGACACGGCACGCTTAAAGCGAGCTACGCGCTGCAATGGAAATGCGCCATAAGAGGATACATAAAGGTCCTCTCCATGGTGCTGGTATCTTTACAATAGGGTCCAACCTACAGCCATTGACATGCTCCGATTATCAACCCTTTCACTAAGTGGTGCAACCCCTCAGGCAGAGGAATCAATGATATCAAACCCTGCAGATCTTTATAGTCATGTAGTATTTAGCTGAGGGTCACAACAGCTCAGTGGGGTGCATTGATCTGCAGTGGGAGAATACAGTTCACATCATACTGTGTACAAAATGACACAATGCCATTACAGGAGACCAGAGGAAACGCACTGTTAACATCAATATAATTTCACATTTCTCTAAAACATTTGTGATGTAATGTAAGTTAACAACTCCACTAACTATATAACAAATGTTTGGTCATTTTTTAAAGCCTTTTTTATGCAGAAATGTTGGAAATGTAACATGAGACCGCTGTGATTTTGGTCTCTGTGGAACAAATGTCCATGTGAGGAATCTCTAAACTCTGATCATCATGAGACAAGCTGCGGTCACCTCTATTTCTGCTGAGTCATGCTCATTTTCCCCATCACAGGTGCAGTGTGGCGGGACGGAGGGCAGAACAAATCGTTTCCACACTACAGCAGAAAGAGGTGCGAGGTTCACCTTGTCTTAAAACTCCCATCATACCTTGTGATCGCACACGTTGATTTAATTGCATGTGATGGGAGCTCTTTGAAAGACCCGATGCAATCTCAGAGACGTTTCTTAGATAAACAGGGGGGATGGCACAATGCTTGACCTGTGCTGGTGAATCAGCAGCATGACTTGCAAAACTAGCCGGGTGATACAGAAGTATTATCTCTATCTCCAATCTTTGGTCAATCCAAAGAGAGTGTGATTGATTGCTGTAGAAGACTGAGGTCAGACATCGTGACAACATCAGGCTTTCAGTATGTGCCCTGTGAATAACCTGCAGAACAACATTTTTATACAATACACAGCTCATGTATTTTTCTATGCATCAAATAACTGTATAAAAAATATGACTATAATCTACAAAAATGAATAAAACAAAAGCCCTCGTTTCGCCTGAGGCCACGCAACAATAACCATATTGCTCATCATTCGACGTTCACAGCGTTAACCATGTTTCACAATGTCAAAAACAACGTTAATCACGCATTTTGCCTAACGTTAACTGCATACCACAATGTGAACCCCAACCTTTTTACAACCCTAAACAAGTTTTCACAAACATTTCTCAACGTTAACGCAACATTAATGCCATTACGCAATGTTACCTGCATTTTACAAATAATGACCATGTGTCACAACATTTACGAAGTGCCATAACATCTTACAATGCTAATCTATGTAAGACTATGTTATTAAACCACGAACATTCTGTATTGAGATACTACACAAAAACTGCTTCTGTTAAGCATTCGGCGAGTATGGATGAAATCACGTTCTAAAATCACTAAAATGCCGTGCTAAACTCTAACAGTAGTTATTTGTAACACGAAGCTACAACCACTAGCAATGTCTCAAACTCTGTTGAGCATCATGTACCATAAAGTCCTAATAGAGTCGTTTTTCATCCCTTCTCCCCAGGTCAACAGTTTGAGGAGAGGAGGATGATCCGGGCCAGGGGCATGATGGGAGCAACACTATCTATAGTCTCTGTGATGGTGATGGTCTATCATAAGGCCTTCGGCTCATCTGGCTCTCTGTATAATGGTGGGAGTTTCTCTCATCAGTCCCAGCTGCCCGGAGCTGCAGACAGACCTCTCCTCTCTTTACCTGTCTGTGTAAACACCTGAGACCCCAGAACTCACTAACACACTATTACAGAGAGACCTTTCCTCTCTTTACCTGTCTGTCCAAACACCTGAGACCCTCAGCACTCACTAACAGACAATTAGAGACAGAAATGCAGCCTGGAGGATGTGGCCATTATCTGTAAATACAGCAGCAGGGGGAGGGAGGTATTCAGCATTTATCCTGCTGTACCTAATGGATGTAATAATAATAATAATAACTTAGATTGATATAGCGCCTTTCAGGGGACCCAAGGTCGCTTTACAGAAAAAACAGGCGTAAAACAAACAAAAAAATACAAAAACAGTCAGACAAACAGTCAGACAGACAAAACAGCAAATAAATTAGGGGCCGAAGGTGAAAGTACAGAAGTATTATAAGCAATAAAGTTGTAATTAATTAATATTATTACTACTTATTATTATGTGCACTGTCACATGCTGTACATTTTCCCACTGTAGGACAAATAGAGTATTTCTGATTCTGATATCACGGCTTACAAATCATATCCTAGACTTAATGAAACAAATTTGTTTGGTACACTTGAGTAAATGTACTTAATTAAATCCCAACACTTTGTTACCCCCACCTGCTGACATTCAAATGAGCCTTTCTGGTGGGACTTGTTGCAGAAAAAATAAATAAAATCAATGTTCTCGCACTGTTTTCTTTAACGAACCTACAGATATACTTACCTAAATCAGGTCAAATATAATCACATGTTATAACCAAGTGTTTAAAACCCTAATCAGACTGTATTCATCTTCAGCTCTGACCCCTTCTCCAACAAAGCAAACTGTGTGTGTGTGTGTGTGTGTGTGTGTGCGTGCGTGCGCGTGCGTGCGTGCGTGCGTGCGTGCGTGTGCGTGTGCGTGTGCGTGTGCGTGCGTGTGCGTGCGTGCGTGTGTGTGTGTTACTCCACAGGAATGAAGGGTGTTAGTGAGCAGGTGGTGGCAGCGTACTCAGCATCCTGCTTCAGATTTAATAACATTTTTTACATCATTCTCACCAGAGACTTCTCAAATCAAGCCCTGAGTGTCAATTCAATCAGTGACACAGTCAATCAGTCAGAGTTTGTTTCTGCTGAATAATTTTGCACAGGCTTACACACAAAGACGGGAAAACTCAACAAGAATGGATTTTTTTTTTAGGCCGCTAAAAGCATTCAGTGTATATAACCTGCAGTCATATCAAGGTCTTGCTCAAAAAATGATTTAACAGCTGAAGACCTGAGTACAACTTGCCCTTTTTTGGCAGATTATTTGCCATTTTTTGCAACTACCCGGGAGAACATTTAGTTTTTTCATCCTATAATAACTATTTTTCTTTTTTCCAGCTCTTTTTCTCAAGTATTTTTAAGAATGACATAAAGGGCAGAATTATTCATTTATTTGTCATGGCACCACTGTCATGTCATCCAAAAGGAATGAGACATCGTGGATAATCACTGAAAACATGTCACCTACTGTATACTCACTAAAAGTCTGTGCAAATGAAACCCCTTATAATATATGTATGTATGGATGTGCTTCAGTGACCACTAACTCTGAGAAGATGCTAATCATTTCACTGCAGCTGCATATAGCAATTAACGCGGATCATTATGAATATTAATTATTTGCAAAAAGATCCTTTTCGACTGTTTTCCGCTGCCTTTTATTGAATAAAATAACTTTATATATCTCACTGCCCGTCTATTTGAGCCTAATATACAGTACAGTATTTTCTTGTATTTTGATGTCTGAAATATATTTAAAAGTAATCTTATATTTGTAACGCCCTCTGATTTGCCTTGTGTTAAAATGTGCTTGCTTTGCCTTATCTTACACACTGTGCTACAAATGTCTGCATACAGAAAGCACAGGAGCACTGTGACACTCATTTTACAAAGTGTTTCTCTTTGTCATATTTGTGTAAAAGTACTCAACATTTCTCAGTGCCCTTACAGTGGAGAGGACACACAGAAACCTGATGACATTAACTGTTCTGTGCCAAGCTATTTCCTGTTTCTGCTGACAAACGGATCAACCTGATGTTTCTATTCAGAGTGAGGTCACACTGTCACCTTTAAATTCCTTTTCCTGCTTTGACAGGAAAGAGCATCACCTATCAAACAGGATAAAGCTTCTCACAAACACAGGTCCTCAGATATTATACTTAAAGTGGACCTATCATGCTATATTTGAATAATATATTGTAGGGCCATACCTATAAGGTATATTTATACATTTTCTTTTTCAAAATACCAAACAGATCATGCATTTTAGCCATGCCTCATTTCGCTCAATTTTGCTCTCCTCCACCCTGTCTTTGCATGCGCTGCAGCTGACCACGCCCCCCTGCAAAGGAGGGGGCCGAGTTACGAGCGTCATGTTACCATGCTGTTACCATGCTGTTACCATGCTGTTACCATGCCACGGCAACCTCTCATTCCCCTGATAGGTGGAGAGTTGCCCATATAGGCGGAGCTCCTCGTTCCTGACGTCAGAGAAATGTTCAAATCTGGATCAGTTTTTATCAGATCCGTTGCAGCCCCTTTTTTAGAGATTTGGGTATGGAGGAAAATAGAGAGGGTTGTGTTTTCTGACACTTGGTGAGTTCCCTGGAACACCGGGGACACATATTCATGTATAAAAGACGTACAAAAGTGCATTTTGCATGATAGGTCCCCTTTAAGTAAAAGTAGAAGTAGAAGTCTGCCGATATGTTGTGTTGTGCAAGAGAAATCTTACTTGAAGAACTCGACGAAGGAGAATCCGTATCCGTGTTGTTCGGCGATTCCCGCACACACGACGTTAG
>NW_022987739.1:1136764-1154264 GCF_902827165.1 Trematomus bernacchii | reverse complement strand
TGTCCTCACAGCGAGCGGGGAGATGACAGCCATCTTCATTTAGAGTAAGTGTTACCATTAATGAGATGCTGTTAGGGTCATCCACCGAGTGCACATCAGAGACATCGCTGTGTCAGGCTGACAAGAGATAACCCTCCACCTCACCAACAGGTCTGCAATTACTAACATGCACAAAATATGCAAGCAGGATTTAGATGTCTTGTTATTGTCCAGGCGGAAAAATCAGCTGAATCAGTGGCGTATTCAGGCTGTCTGAGAGGCAGGGAGGAAAAATAAAAAGGACAGCAGTGTGTAATACCTTTTCAAGCTTGTAGGATAGCCTAGATCAGCGGTTTTCAAAGTGTGAGGGGAGGCGCGCCTCATACTTTGAAGAGCTACAGGGGAGGCGCAGCGTGAGAAAAAAATAGCGAGAAACAGTGAAATCTAGCTAATTAACTTCAGCTAACTTTATGCTCTGCATGTTTTTAAAGCTAGTCTAAGTGAAATGCTCATTGAAACTATGGGTATTTGTAGATGTCGATATGTAAATGTAGCCTGTAAATATGTTGTATGATGTCCTTTATTGTTTTATGTTGTTTAATGTTTCATGTGGAACCTATTTGCTGCAGGTCTCCCTTGAAAAAGAGATCTATGATCTCAAGGGAACAATCTGGTTAAATAAAGGTTTGAAATGAAATGAAAATGTGAGCGGCAACATGGATCGATTTTTAGTGTCACTTGCACACTTTTGGCTGTCTGTGGAGACCGAGTTCCCCCACCTCGCCAAAAAGGCTGTAAAAGTGCTCATTCCCTTCACCTCCGCCTACCTGTGTGAGTGCGGGTTTTCCGCATTGACTTTGATCAAAAGCAAGTACCGGTCAAGCAGGGGCGGATCTACCAGGGTGGCATGGGGTGGCAACTGCCACCCTAAAAATAGCCTTGCCACCCCAGCTAGCACTCCAGTTAGCAGCTTTGTTTTGAAATAAAAGTTGTGGCTCATCGGACATTTATGAGAGAAAATCCCTAATGTCCGAGTGCAAGTGAATGCAGCACAAGACGCGAGCCTTGTAACCCCTCCCCCGGCCCTTGCGCGAGCGAGGAAATGTGATTGGCGGGACGGCGCAAAACGAGAAGCATTCGGACCCAAGTAGACGGAAGGAATGAGGTATTTGCGGTCTACAATGACAGAGAAGAGACTGTCAGTGTAGCTGCGCTGAGCATTGAATTGCTGAACAAGATGGTAATCGCCGCATTCAGCTGTAATAGGCATGCCAACTTGATGCTCTGCTCACGGATGACTCGATGAGCATAAACAACTGTTAAGATGATGACCTTACGTGGGTAAATATATTTTTTTCTTTGTGGGGGTCTGCCCCCAAAAAACAGTTTTAAGTCCTGAGAAAGTCAAATAAGACGGTGTGTAAAACACTGCCCAGCCAAAAAAAAGTAACCACTTTGATTTAACTAGGCCAGTAGGTAAGGGCATTCCACTGGATAATAATACGCCTGCATTATAGCAACAATAATAATAACAATAGCAATAATAATTGGGAGGGGGGGTGCGGCTGTTCTTATGTTCTCTGAGGGAAGGCTCACCTTCCCACACTTTGAAAACCCCTGGCCTAGATGACACAGCATTATATTTTCCCAGTTTTATCACCACCCCAATTGCACTTTCTCCACTGGAAGGGAACCCGGTAGGGAACTTATTCATGTTTTCTCCACTCAAAGGACACCCTAGCATACGTTATTATGTTTCTGGAAGGGAACCACAATTTGACTTTATCATGTTTTCTCGACTGGAAGAGCAACTTAGAGGGCACTTTATCACATTTTCTCATCTGTAACAGCATCCTTAAGGTCAATTTGAGACGTTTTCTCTACCGTAAGTTCTCCCTAGATGTCTCTGCACCTCGTCAGTCAACACCTGTTGCACTCTGAGCCTGTAACATTTATTTTTCTCTCCTTCTCTCACTACTTTGCCACATGGATAATAGCAATCAGACACAAAAACACATTTTGCACTCAGCTGCAAGGCTTGTTCGAGTTTGCACTATCATGACCACAATATATTTTGTGATCAGACCTTGAGATAGTGTGGCAGAAAACTATTTGCAGGTGATGAAGGGGCTGCAATTCTGCTTTTCATTGTGTAACAAAAGAGACTTAAATTCTGGTCAAAAGTGCATATTATAATTTTGCTGTTACACCATTCATCACCATTGTAATTGCATCACATCGATGTAAAGTGTTGGGTCTAAATGCAGATCAGTATCCATGTAATTATTTGGGGCTCATTTGTAATGCAAGAACAGAGGAAGCTGTGTTTCATAATTACATGACAGAAGCTATAATAATCGTGCACTTACCGAGCTCCAGATGAATGCTGGGAACAAAGGAGTTGAGGAAGAACATGAAGATCACCACCGTGAGGACGAACACACACTTCACCAGCAGAACCTTGTCTCTTATTCTGTGCTGTGGACCAGAACAAATACATATTCTGTCTGAACAGGGGAGAAGCTTTTCAAGTTTTTATCGCACAACTGATTGTTTTTGTGTCAAGAGAACAAGGCCAGCTTCATTATGGAGATAACATCGTCACAGAGTCTGAAGGGGAAGAATAAACGCTTACCTTCTTCTGCAGTTCCTGAATATTCTGCTCCCAGTTCTTATCCTCCTGAGCAATTTCTCTGTCGGACACAGGAAACATGTTAAACTCATATTGTAGTGTTTAAGGCACAAAAATACATTGCATTCTGGACTAATCCCTGTCTTAAGGCTTTTGAAATCGTATTAAGATGTGAAACACTGTGCCTCTAGCAGCTGTTTATGAATACATAATGAATGGTGTGCTGTTTTTAGTTGTTTGTTGCCCATAATTCCCAGTGTTGTATATGGTATTTGTGCCATAATTACTATGTGTGTCATTTGGATAATATGGATTATTCTTGGACTTCCTTTGCTTGTCCTCCCTCAGTTGTTTTTGACCAAACATTCAATTGCAAAATACAATGTCGGGTTTTTATAAATAAACTCAGCTAAATGTTCATTCTTAAGCATTCATTAGATGTAGCAAGGGGTCACCAAAAATACTATTATAAATACTGAATTCTGTGGTTAATAGTGAATGTCTTTATCGAGACTATAGGCAACAACCAGAGGTGGGAAGCAGTGCAGAGTACAAATACTTCATTATTGTACTTGAGTACATTTTTCTGGTATCAGTACTTTACTCCACTACTTATTTTTCTGAATACTTTTTACTTTTACTTCTTACATTTTGAACACAAATACCTGTACTTTCTACTTCTTACATTTTCCAAACAGGCTGGTTCCTTTAGTTTGAATGTGTGTCTGGTGGCGTAATCATTATTATTTAGAGTCATTGCGTGCCTATTGATTTGAACACGATCCGTGTATCCATCATTTCCTGGTCTTCTCTAAAGAAGAGGGACCAATGAAAACGTTGTCATGTTGCCGTTGTTCAGCATGGAAACATTCATTAGCTAACAATGACATTATGGTTCTATTAATATAAAGGGAGGTCAGGTACTCTTTAAAGCAGCTGGGAGTTATGGGTACTTTTTACTTAAGTACATTTCAAAGCCCATACTTCTTTACTTTTACTTGAGTAAAGAAGTTTAGTCAGTACTTCTACTTTTACCAGAGTATTTTTAAACATGAGTATCTGTACTTCTACTTGAGTAAAGGATGTGTATCTCTGGCAACAACAAGAAAATGATATCATCGTTGAACATAAAAGAAAATAACGAAATGTGTTTCTGTGAGCGGTGATGCAAATATCCTGGAGAATGACAGATGTATGTTTTGTGTTTTCTTTTAACCTTTGGAAGGTGTGCATCATCTTGCGCAGTAGACTCTCCAGGTTGAGCACTTTTTGCATCAGGAGGCATTTCACCGCCGTCTCCTCGCGGCTCGCGGGGTTGATACGCTGCGCCGTCTGACGCCACACCAGGATCTCATGCTTCAGCTCTGCAGGTACAAAACAAAAAGCCTCCTGTCAGTGGCGGAAAGTAACTTTACTCAAGTAGGTGGTTGCAGATGGGGTCCAAAACTAGCAAGCCACATGAATATCTGGGAGCAAATACATTTTATATGCTACACAAATATGGCCAGGATCCGTTGAATTTTCGGAACATTGGGTTGGAGATTAGAATTTTCCAAAGGGGGGTTCGTTTAGCATGAAATAACTAAAAGATAAGTTAAAAAAGAAAGTAGAAAGAAAGTGAGGTCAATGATTGAGAGTCAGACCTAAACATTTCAGATGTGTGTATCTCACACTGCACTGTAACTTTAATTCATGTGCCTTTGTTATTCATGTTTTATTATCTTTGCTTTTAAATTAGTGTTTTTAAATTACATTTTAAAATATGTTTCTTTATAGGCGCTTTCACACCAAGTACTTTTCCCAGGAATAGTCCCCGGAACATAATTCCCCGGAACTCTTTAATTCCTGAACTATCTAGTAAATCGCGTTCACACCGGAATAAGTCCCTGAGGGAAGATTAAGCAAATGAAGCCGCTGACGTCACTTCTTCTTCTTCTGCTTTGGGTTTACTGGCAGGCCGCAAACAACTTCACGGCGTATACTGCCACCCGAAGTCCCGGGTAAATCGCCAGAACGCCGACACCTCCTCATCTCCACCGCTCCCACGTTTTATTTTGTGTTGCCTTAAGTTAGTCTCTCTGCGTTTGTGCGCGGGGCTAATGCTAATAATGCTAATGCTAGCAAATAAAATGGCGGCTTCACAAAACCTTTCGGAGTTTTACGGGGCGTGGTTTGCAATTCGCCCAGCCAATCAGAAATTGGAACCTTTTCCTCCCCAGGAAAGTACAGGGACTGAAAAGCGGTGAAAAGGTTCGCAAAAAAAAAAAGTTCTAGTTCCAGATCTTTTTGGTGTTCGAAATACCGTTTCCCACAATCCCGAATACAAAAATAAAAATATATATAAAAATATCTATAAAAATATCTATCTCCTATATATACACAATCAACAGACACATTTATACATATGTTGTAGTACAATGTGCACATTTGTACCTTAACGTCGTTTATATACATGTATATATCTTCTTTATTCTATTTTATTGTTTCTTTAATTAGTTATTTTACTACAACTTCTTATGTTTGTATAAATATTTACATTTTATTTTATTATTTCTTTAATTAGATATTTTACTATATATATTTTTTTTTTATTAACCTGTGTTACAAAACTCAATTACCCCTGGGATAAAAAAAAAAGGCGTCAAGTCAGATCGGATTATTAGCTAATATAAAACATATATATTTACATTCTGTTTGACCTTTATCTGTTAGGCCAGGTTAGAGGGAGAGGAGGAACCTCCACAGGGTTACATTTGACAGATTGGCAGGGACTCCCTTCAGTTTGCATGGAGCTCAGTGGGACACAAAGCTCCCAACAGTTCCTCTCTCTCTTTTTAAATGTGAGCAGTGATTGGGGAGAGGGGGGGGTCTCTGTTTAAATGATCCCCTGCTGAGCGTCTCTCTGCACGAGTATAGGTAAACACTGCTGAGAGGTGTTTGTATTTCTGGCTAATCAATTCTTACAGGAATATCCCTGTTTTACTGCTTTGCCCATTATCTAAATCCCCGGGGTGTTGTAGGCATAGTCGAGAACAGCTTGTTGAATAGAAGGTGGCATTAAATCTGACTGCATACTCGGTCTAGCTTTTTAAAGAGGCCCTATTCTGTTTATTTTCAGGTTCATATTATTTAGTGTCTCTACTGGGACATGTCTCCATGCTTTAATGTTCAAAAAGCTCTTTATTTTTCTCATACTGCCTGTGCTGCAGCAGCTCTTTTCACCCTCTGTCTGAAACCAGAGCCCAGTCTGCTCTGATTGGTTAGCTGGCCGGCTCTGTTGAGATTGGTAAACCGCTTAGAGATGTCCCACCCCTTAGCCTGTCACGCACAATGTGTTGGAGCGCCAGCCAATAGGAGCGCGAGTGTTAAATAGTGATGTCACTATGTTACTGAAGTAAACAAAGGAGTCCAATGGAGGCGTTTGGATGGAAGGACAATAGGCGCTTTCACACCAAGTACTTTTCCCACAATAGTTCATCAGAACTTAGTTCATCAGAACTCTTTAGTTCATCGCGTTCACACCGGAATAAGTCCCTGGAGGAGGATTAGGCAAATTAAGCCACTGACATCACTTCTTCTTCTTCTGCTTTGGGTTTACTGGCAGGCCGCAAACAACTTCACGGCGTATACTGCCGCCCAAAGTCCCCGGCCAGAAGTCCCCGGAGTTGGGGACTGGCTTCAGTAGAATCTGCTGGGACTCCGAAGCCTTCCGAGTAAATCGCCAGAAACACCGACACCTCCTCATCTCCACCGCTCCCATGTTTTATTTTGTGTTGCCATAAGTTATTCTCTCTGCGTTTGTGCGCTGGGCTAATGCTAATGCTAATGTTAATGCGAAGAAAAGAAAATGGCGGCTTCACAAAACTTTTTGGGAGTTTTACGGGGGGGTGGTTTGCAATCCGCCCAGCCAATCAGAAATAGGAACCCTTTTCTCCCATGAAAGTACCTGCTCTCTAGCAGGGACGGAAAAGGGGGTAAAAAGGTTCTGATGAACTAAGTTCTAGTTCCGGATATTTTTGGTGCGAACGCACATTTTCTGAACTATATCGGAACTAAAGTGGGAAAAGTACTCCGGTGTGAAAGCGCCTATTGGGGATTTTAGGCCCCTCTCACACGGGACCGTTTGCGTTTATGCACAGTATGCGTATTCAAAAAAGTCTTCCGTTCACATGCATTTGATTCATTTAACGTGTCTGTTCAAACGAGGCCGCTGGAAACGCTGTAGTACATATGCCGGGACTGTAAGTGGCGCTGTAACTTCCGCCAAAATACACCAAAAGCCGCGAAGAAGAGCAACCCGAGCAGCCCCGCTGCAATGTTGCCATGGCTACCCTTCTGTTTAAGCCCCGAAACTGAAACTGAAACTGAAAGAAACCGAATCTGTGGATATTGCATCCCGACCAAGAAGCACGTCTCCGTGGAGAGGACGGCTCAGAAAGAGAGAGATATTCTCTACAAACACCGGGTGAGATGCTCCTTTGTCAATATAATGGATCAATGCATGAAATCTGACTCTGTTTATTTTGTTTAAGGAGTATATTGGGCGTTAACAATTCTGGTTTGCCTTTTATAATATTATTTCATTCAAGAACCCCTTGTGCGTTTAATTAACACAGCTATTTTTGATAGTTGCTACAGCAGTGAGCAGGAGAGGTGGGGAGAGGCGGGGCTATCGCTATTTTTTCAGGAAATATTCGTATAGAGGTGATTACACGGACTCGGTTGACCCCCCAGAGCGTTTCGTTTGCAAATCTATCCACCTTGGGACCCGTTATTGTTTGTGGGGTCAGTTTCTATCGGCCTCGTGTAAATAATAGGGCTATACGCACGCGAAACTATGCAGATACAAGCAGTTTTCTCCTCGTGTAAACGGCGCCTTAGTCTTGCAGACCATTTATATGCACAAAAACCTATATAACACACCACAGGAAAGCACAACGGGGCCTCTTTAATAAACCTTTAGGAGTGAAACAGCAGCTTCCTGCAGGCTCTTTCCAGTATAATTGCTCAAAAGAGAATTTCCATCACAATGAGGACAATGTGAAGCAATACTACAATTACCTGCGACACACACAGGGGGGGGGGAGCTCTTTAATTCAGTGAGCAATATACATCAAGTGTTGGGGTTAGAGGGCGCAGGATATAATAATGTGTATAATGACGTTTCTATGAGGTCATTGCATCGCCTGAGGAGGTGAGTTTCTGCAGTGCGGGGGGTTAAGACACCTCCATCTCATAATCAAAAGCAAATTGATTTTTAGCTTCTGCCACTTCCAGAGCACCTTACTCTTCACATTTCAGCGCAGTGACAGCGTGAACTCACCCACTATCTCAATGGACTCTTTGTTGTAGAGCTTTTTGTTCGAGTAGAGCATCCGCAGCATAGGAAATGAGGAGAAGAGGACGATGACTATTCCCAGGGACATGTAGCCTGTGAAGCTGGCAAAATCAATCCCCTGCAAGAGAGAAAAAGTGTGTCAGACATAAACAGCATCTCTGGAGATTTCATTCAGATTAGTTAGTGCAGAGCGTTCTGCAGAAGCTCGGACACAAAGATCATCAATGCTTCTGCAGAAATGTACATTTAGCGAGGAAGAAATACTCTATAAGACCATGTCAAATTATAAAAATACATTTAGAATCGTACTTTAATAAGAATACAAGTGTTGGATTCAAATTCTCTTAAAGCACCAAAAGTACTCGTAATGTGTAATGGCCAATTTCGTATCTTAAATGACTTCAAGTTTTGTAGAAGCTAATAATCTGAACCTGAAGATGTTAGGGTGATTGTTTCATAAAGTCTTTATTTATTTTACGAGCGGCTGTGGCTCTGTGGATAGAGTGCTGGACTTCGAATCAGGGGGTAGCAAGTTCGAGTCCCACTGCAGTCAGCATGTCGTTGTGTCCCTGGGCAAGACACTTCACCCAAAATTGCTCCTGTGGGGATTGTCCACAGCACTGAATGTATGTAAGTCGCTTTGGATAAAAGCGTCTAACAAATGACATGTAATGTAATGTACTTAACAGAATAAATACTTGAACCGCAGATATTCAGTAATATGAAAAGTGGTTAATAGTGACCTCTATAGGAAACATGAGACAGGAGAAAGTGCATATTGTCACTTTGACTTCGTACTTTAAATATTATACTATTGTTCTATTTTTTTATGTTTTCACTACACATTTCTATTTGATTTTGTTTTAACCTTTTTATTGCACAATTTTTACGTTTACTTTTTATGTTTATATAAATATTTTGTTTCCCATTTAGTTTAATTTCTATCTTTCTTTAGCAAATTTTGTTTGTATTCAAAAAATTATTCTATTTACTCTTTTTTGCAAATGACTACTTTTTCATGTTTGTATTAATATTTTGAATTCTGTTTTATTTTTTAAACCTTTTTGTCGCACATTTTTACTTTAACTTCTTGACTCCAATGTTTACATAAATATTAAAAAGAACTCAAATACCAGAGTACACAGAGAGAGTTCAGAGAAAGAGACTGTATATTTGTGCTCAATTCCAAAATCACCACCTTTTAGAATTATTGATTAACACCAAAGCAAAAAAAAAGCCAAGAATAAAAATGACTTGAAAACATTTCTGATGACGTGTCAGAGCTGCGTCATCTGTACATCTCAAAAAGTGGATTTTCTCTTCATCTCGTTATCATTATTAATCCGTTATTATGTTTCAGGTGTCAGATCACACCCTCTCCTCTCTCACAATGTATTATCACAGGTTTTGACGGTGCATACCTCTCTCCGCAGCGCCTGATTGGACACGATGATGACGTTGGGCGGGTCTCCGACAGCTGTGGCGGCCCCCCCAATGTTGGTGAAGATTATTTCTGCAATCAGGACATGTCTGGGGTCCAGATTAAGCACCTCGCACAACCTGCACCATCAGATAGAGACACAAAAGCCCTTTAGACACGATTAGATTACAGCTAAATAAATATAAAAAAGGATATTGGAATAATAAGCGCTGGTTCTTTAACATGCAGGATGTCAACCCTGAGAGACTGCATCTGTGTCGTTAGTATCGGGGGTCTAGTTTAACTTCAATATCATCTATTTTTTGCAGGCAGCTAAAGCAATTTTGAGATTTTAATAAAGGTTCACTGTGGCTGACAATAGAGGCAGTGATAAAGAGGAGGTGGGACGCACAAACAGATCATTTGTACATCTACAGGAAATTATAGCCTCTGTTTTTGTGTGTTTCCTGGGGCTTTAATGTATTCAGACTATTACTAAAATGAAAGCAGGGTTACTTTAGAAATGTAACCTAATCTGAGTATCACAATATAGAAGTAATATAACCTGCGTTTCTTTGGGATATCATCAATATGACATGCAAATAATTACAAGAGAAAATAAATATCAATGAGCACACACTACAGTTTAAAAAAGCAGAAATAAAATCAGAGCTGACAGAAAATGATCCGTTTTGGTTTAATACACACCGTTAAAGGTAGGGTAGGTAAGTTTGAGAAACCGGCTCGAGATACACTTTTTGTTATATTCCATGGAATGCTCTTAACATCCCGATAGCAATGAATATCTTAAGTGCTTTGACAAAAAATCCATAAAAAAAATGTCATCTGTGGAAGCTGTAGTACTGTAAAAAGTACGACCAATCAGCCGGCCCGGCTAAAATAACTGGATGGCCTACCTGCCTGTCAGCCTTCCATCTGTGCACAAACTTATCTCGTGCCCTCATTGGTCATGTGCGCGTTCGTGTGTGTTGGAGGAGGGGCTCTGTAAGGAAGTGGCAGATTTTCTCCGGTTGTGTATTTTCAAATTCTAGCGATCTCGAGCCAGTTTCTCAAACTTACCTACCCTACCTTTAAGCTCACACACACTATTTTATGAACATATAGGTTCACCTGCTGAATTAAAAACAGAACAAATAAACCAAAGAAAGTGGAAACCATAAAGCAGATTCAGGTAGGAGGCATATAGATAAAAAAAACACTCGCGGACCACCTAACTCCACAAATATCCAAAATCACATCGTTTTTCTAGAACAGATTACAAATCGCCTGAAAATGGTAAACTCTAAACTTAAGCTCGCTCCATTGCGGAGATATTCCCGCGAGAGTGCGGAAAACTTACATTTATTTATTTATTTCAAATGTGAAATTGTACCAATATACTCACGGACCACTAGGGGGCGCTCACGGACCACCAGCGGTCCGCGGACCACACTTTGAGAAGCACTGATCTAAGGTATGATGGAGATGTACTGTAGAGGGATTCAAATGTAAAATGTCTTCACTGTACCTGATGGTGACCGGAGTAAAGAGCATCATGGTCGTCACGTTGTCCAGAAACGCAGAGAGGATGGCAGCGATGAGACAGAGGATGATGATCATCGGCCAAACTCGTCCTCTGGATAACTGGTACGCCTGCAGAGAGGGGGTTTAATAACCAGTCAATGTTAATATAAAATAAGCAAACACAATAAGCAGATGTGTTGATTCACTTCATTGAGTAAAAGTGAAGTGTCTATTAAATAAGTGCCTGAATGCTAACACTTCTATAGAGCTAAAAGAGGTACATTTCACAATTAGCCGTATAAAATGGATTTACACATAACTCCCCACTGGGCCTGTTTCTTTGTTTGAAGTTACTGCTAACATTTCTTGTTGTGGAAAGTCATAAAGAGACTCAAAATGTCTACAAAGAGACACAAAAGTAACATCAGGAGACACAACACAACCACAAAGATACACAAGAAGTTCACAAAGATATTAAAAAGAAACCCAAATAGATAAAAGGCAAGCAAAAAGTGATTCAAAACGAACAAAATAAACAAAATGTAAGCAT
Source organism: Trematomus bernacchii (assembly GCF_902827165.1). NCBI lineage: Eukaryota > Metazoa > Chordata > Actinopteri > Perciformes > Nototheniidae > Trematomus > Trematomus bernacchii. Next base: position 1,142,821 of record NW_022987739.1, on the reverse strand, counting down.
AAGCAGATACTTAAAAGACCCCCCAGCGAGGCAAAAAGATCATAATGACCCATAAGAGTCACCAAAAGACCACGAAGAGATGCATAAAAGATTTGTAAAAGTTGAAGAGACACAAAAATAACATCAGGAGACACGAGAGACACGGCAAGTTCACAAAGAGATTCAAAGGAAACGTGAAAAGTACAAATCCAACAAAAAGAGACACAAAAAGATCAGGAGGACCCAAAAGAGACAACAAATTGGCATCAGGAGACACAACAAGAAAACAGACACAAAATAACCATACAGAGATACAAAAACCTCTTCAAAAAGATCATTATGACCCGAAAGAGACACAGAATGAACACCAGAAGACACAACATGACCCGGAGAGACACAAGAAATAAATAAATACATTAATAAAGCACAAACAGAAAGACCCCGAAGAGATGCAAAACCTCTACAAAAAGACCAAATAATTGTCTCTTTGAATCTTTGGCTCTTTTCATAATAAGGGTGGCGGGCCCTTTACATATCTGTGCCCAGGGGACCATTGTCTCATAAACTATCCGTAACCACTTCCATAATAAATGCATTTTCATAAAAATAAATGGGGCGAAGCCTGCGAGCGAGTTCAGGCAGTCAACTCGAGCACCAATGATACATTAACACGTGACGCACCTCGTCCCTCTTACAACCAACCAAACACATTCTCCTAAACATGCCGCTCTATTTAAGCTGCCAGGTCTTCCTGCCTCTGCCTCCTTAATGCTGCTGCTGCTGTGTTCACTTGCTATTGCTACGTTCATGTTCCTGCTGCTGTGTTTCATGTTGCTGCTGCTCGCCTGCCCCACCACCACCCCAGCTCCACCCCAGCTTCCACCCCAGCATCCGTTATCTAATCATCACTCAATGTTCTTTGTAAATCTGTGGAGTGATGAGGCCCGAGCCTAGACGCCAAACTCAAACTATATGCTGCTTCTTATAAACATATTAAGAAACACGTGAGTTGTCTGACTGAACTACTTTATACAGTAAAGCACTTCCTGATAAACAGCACTGACACGGACGAATAGCTCGCCTGCCTGTAAGTGTGAGACTGTCTTTTCTAGATGAGAAATACTAAAATGGCCCAGTTTTGTGATCTTTGCCTCTAAACAAAGCTAACATCACTTCTCTCAGACTATTATAGTGCTGAGTTTTGATTCAGGATGTAAAGAAAAGCATCAAAGCAGGTTGGATATTATTATAAGGTCGTCCTAAATCCTGCTCATGTCAAATAAATCAACATCAAATCTGCAGCCTTGTCATGTGTCAGCGCTGATTTCAGGAATAGCTCAAAGACAGGGGGCAGCTGCTTCCATAGACCTGTCACTCAGTATGCCACATGCAGATAATATGTATATATATATAACTAATATAAATATAATACCTGACCTTTATGTTCAAAACGTCACACCTTTATTTCCTGAAAGAAAACTCACCTTCACAGCGCAGTAATCAAAGAAGCCCGTATCGGAGAAAATGGCCACCAGCACCATCTGGAAGACACATTTGTTTAAAATAAATACATTAATTAAGTAAAACACTTATCATTATGCAATAAGATTATACAGTAGGCCACTCTAATATATGGTTTAAATTGTCCTCACAAAAAACAAGATGGTGCTCACATTCAGTCAGAAAGATGACCCCAATCTTAAGGACTTTAAAGGTCCCCTATTATACTGTTTTTCGTCAATACTGTATATTATAGGTTTCAGATATATACAAAACATGTCTCTGAAGTGTTTGGCTCGAAATCTAGGAGGAGAGTCGGGGGGGGGGGGGGGGGGGGGGGGGGGGGGTTACCTTGGTTGGTGATTGGCTAATGGTTACACAAGCCAAAAAATCGTTATGACATTATAAAGTGGCCAAAATCTGATCAGCTCATTTTCAGACAGGTTTTTATATAAATGGATCAGGACAAAAAGAGAGAGAATATTTTTTCCTGAAACTTTCAGAATCTCTTTACACAGAGGGGACACATGTTGATGTAGAAGAGACATGAAGAAGAGGGGACACATGTTGATGAAGAAGAGACATGAAGAAGTGGATTTTGCATAATATGTGACCTTTAAGATATTGTTTTCAATGGGGTTTTTCTAGAAAGATATAGTATGAGGGCAATACTGTGGCGCTGATCTTGTATTTATATACATAGATTATCTCGAGAACATGACGCCCGTAATACAAGATGGCGCCGCGGACGTGAACAACAAAACGATGTCGGAGCTCCGTAAAAACAAAGCTGTCTCTGTCGTCTGAAGGTCTGTTTGACACGATTCTCATATTTGTTTAGTTATTATACAGTTTTTGATGAACAGAAATATTGTATTCTGGCATCACTTTAAAATGTTACGGGGAAAATCTGCATTTTGGTATGAGGGTGCACGCCAAAAGTAAGAGGGTGCAAAGCCCTTGTTACCTGGTTTAGACAAAACCCTGATACTTGCACTATCATTTCTATAAGAGAAGCATTGAAATCTAATGGCCATTACTGTAGGAGAAAAGCTTTTTTATTTTCAAATTGCAATCAAAAGTGGTATCTAAAACGGCTTTAGAAAGAGGACTTTCGATGAGTAAATTAGTGATGTTACGTTCGCGAACGATCTGATTATTTTGAACGGCTCTTTGGTACAAACGAAGGGAACCGAGTCGTACTTGGCGAGAGCCGTTCTTTTTATCGTTGGTTCCCTGCCTGCCATAAATCCACTCGCCTTTAAAGGAACTTGCTTTCCTGAATGCAAATTTGCCGTAGATAGATGGTGGCATAACGCATGCTGCTTGAGTAGTAGTTTGGCTGAGAGATGTAGCAAGTTACTGTATACATTTTCTGTGAGTAAAAGTAGATTTCTGGCAAAACAGTCAATCATTATCCTGGTGATTATTTCGCAGATAAACCTATTAACCCCTTTTTTTTAAAACGGCTCTTTTGAACGGCTCTCGGAAAGGAACGGAGCCATAAGATCCGGCTCCCTTCAAAGAGCCGTAATTCCCTTCACTAGAGTAAATAAATGAAATACATAATTGAACTGTAAAGGCTAACCATGCCGAATAGAAGAGCCAGCGTCTCGTAGTCGATCCACTCCATCACCGTCACCAGACTGGGCCGCTGTTTGACAAATAAACAAATCATTCAATTCATTTACAATAACTTTTTTTACAGTACTAAACTTCCCTAAATACTTTGGTAAATGTATCTGAAGCTGACATTTGACTTGCAGGAAAAGCACAGGTGGAAATTATGAAGATGGCCTTGCTCACACACAGTAAGCGTAGCTAGCTAACTTACTACTACTAAACTAAATAACTTTCTGGCTAATTTCAAGACGTTGTTATTTGTTTTCTAAAAATGAAGGCAGATTGACAACTCACACTTTGACAAATTGTACTTATTGTTAATTGTAATTGTAAATTTAAGAGTCTCCATTAGAAACAAAGCTAACAACAAGCTAACAGATGAGAGTTAGCAGACTTAGCATTACGATTAAACACGTGGAGAAAGACACCTAATAAATACAAAATGATTCAAATTGTGCAGAATATACAGAAACAAAGATACATTAGAAGAATAAACTGTTTGGATTTAAGCCTAACACTTATTTTTATAGCTTAAAGATCAAAAAGAGACTTACATCCCCGATGACAGCTAGAGCGGCTAATGCTGCTAAAGATCCCAACATGGCCGCCAGAGTACGGTGAACGACCTGAAACATAAAAAAATATTCACCATTAACACTTTATTTAAGGCCTCTGAATCAAACAAGGCGACAATGGATAAAAGTTAACAAGTAACAACCACTATCTCTTGATATCATTCGCTTACAGTCCAAATACATGCGCTAACTAAAGGCAAATATAACATGTTAAAATATATATTATCAGTTACATCTAATTTTGGAACTAATGCAAATGCATTTATTGCCTTTAATTAATTGAAATAATTGATATTATTTGATAGGAATTGACGCAAAGCTTCAGCTTGTTTTATTTATATATTTTTGTTTTTTACATTATGTTTTTGTGGTATTTTATTTTATGTGGCCTTGTTATGACCCTGTATGTTTCTCAAGGTGCTAATGTTTTATTTTTTATTTTGTCATTAAATTAAGATTAGTTGATATACTACATCCCAACCAAAAGAAAATCTGATTTATAGGAGCAGAAACAGGAAAGGTGAGTGCGTCCTTTTTTGTTTTTTTCCCTCTTTTCTCTGCAAAAAATCGTTAAATTAAGAATTTCAGGAGGATATTGCTTTATAAACGGTCTGGGGATATTACAGATTATGCTCCTTCATCACTCCTCTCAAGCATGATGCTTCCCATTATTAAAAAGCTCAGATCTGTGATAAGCGATAGTTATAAGAGCTGATCCTCGTGCCACTGCAATAAACTGCAGTTTACTCTGTATACTGAATACCAGTGGCGAGCCGTCAGGGCCCTCTAGGCCCTCTGTGAGGGCCTAAGATATTCTAAAAAATAATATTTAAAAACATTTAAAAAATATATATTTTTTTTAAATATATATTTTTTTAATATTATTTTTGTTATATTTTTCATTAGTTTTACCGAAAAAAAACTTGATTTAATTGTATTTAAAATAAAATTTCCAAAGAAATAAATCCTTCGAATCTGCCTGTTCAGTCTCTGTTGAATGTGAAGGGTTACATGAAAGAAGCTCGTCTGGCCCTCTCTGCGATTAACAGAGGGCCCGCTATAGTAACTGAACGAGAGAGTAATGTCAAATGACAGTACAATTGACCAATCATATCTTCCCTCTAAATGGGTGGGTTTTATTATCGCAGACTTTATGACAAGATCCGCCCGCTGTGAAACTTTTCTTGTTTCCATAGCAACAACAACTTCCTGTCAACAGCGTGAACTCGCCTTCAAAATAAAAGCATGCCAAATTACACTTAAGACATACAACTGCAACGAAAGTAACAAACACAATGCAATATCATTTTCAATGTCAAAGAACACAAATTGGGTTCACAGGTGTTGTTTTGTGTGGTAGAGGGTCGCTGTCATTGATGCGTTTTGCACCCTGGGCCGTTGTTTTGATATTCCGCTGAAGTATACGCTGTGACGTAATAACTCTTTTTTTTTTCTTTTTTTTCGAGGGAATTGCCGGGGGTCAGAGGGCCTAGGTATAAAGCTCACGGCTCGCCACTGCTGAATACAATACTGAATACAATAAGTATTGTATCTCGTTCATCATCTTTAGAGGAGTGTAGCATCACACTTACCTCGAAGATGATGAGGACGTAGACCCCGGTGAGGATGATGGCGGCGATGGCCACCTGCGTCTCCACGTTGACGTAGAGCGCCTGGTGGGTCATGGAGAGCGGCACCACCTCCTCCTCCTGCAGGAAGGCCTGCACCGAGACCACGATGGTGTCGCTGTGCAGGACACATACGCATGTTTTTATTTTAGGCAGATGCTATTTCATTTCATTTTTATTTGTTCCGTTCATTGTATGCAGAACTTAAAGGTGGGGTAGGTAATTTTGGAGAAACCAGCTCGAGATCGCTAGAATTTGAAAATACACAGCCGGAAAAAATATGCCACTTCCTTACAGAGCCCCCCTCCAACACACACGAACGCGCACATGACCAATGAGGGCACGAGATGAGTTTGTGCACAGATGGAAGGCTGACAGGCAGGTAGGCCATCCAGTTATTTTAGCCGGGCCGGCTCAAATGATTGGTCGTGCTTTTTACAGTACTACGGCTTCCACAGATGACATTTTTTTATGGATTTTTTGTCAAAGCACTTAAGATATTCATTGCTATCGGGATGTTAAGAGCATTCCATGGAATATAACAAAAAGTGTATCTCGAGCCGGTTTCTCAAACTTGAATGTTTAACAATTATTTACAACACATGTCTCTATAAACACACCATTGACCGAAAAGGAGCAGGGAGAAGAAAATAATCTTATATTACCTGCCCCTTTCGGAAAAAAAACTAAATAAATAGAAATAGATGGTCTGTCCTTCATATTTTCTTATTCACAGCCAAAAATAACAGTAT